>NC_079154.1:49856481-50160588 GCF_947563725.1 Argiope bruennichi | reverse complement strand
CAATCCCTAGTTGAATTTGGCTCAAAGTTTGATAGATTTCTATACAATAGATATTAATTATGAATATCGAATTTTGTCAATGTTTCTTTGTTTTGTAGTTATCCCGTTAAATTATATTTGAATCGCTGGACAGACAGATTTCTTCAGAACGGATTTTGCACAAACTTTGATAGAAATCTACAAATTTGATGTTAAGATCATATACCAAATTTCATCCACCTAGCTCCAAATATTTTTGAGTTCGCTTTGTCACAGACAGACAGACTATTTTTAAGAGTGTGTTTAAAAAAGTCTCAAGTGGTCTAAAAAGTGCAGATTCGCCAAGATGTCGAGTTCGAGATGTTGGACAATTACAATACTTTCTCTATACTACGTAAACAAGAAAATAAAGGTAAAATCCTAGATGGGCCCACCTCTTGGCGACTTATTTGAAATCTCGCCAAACTGACTACTAATTAAATATTTGTTATTATTATTATTTTTCAATTAAAAAACGATACTTAAAGGCCAGAAATAATCTATATCTATACTTATAATAAAGCTGAATGTGTGTGTGTGTGTTGGCGCTCTACAGGCCAGACCATTCAACTTACAGGTACCAAATTTGGCACGTGTATACCTTGGTGGCCGGGAATGTGCTCCTGGGGGGTTATTTTTTCGAATTTTTAATTAGAATTTTATTTATTTAAAAATTAAGCGAGATTTTGGCGTGTTTCTGTTATAACTTCCGAAAATATTACCGCACAAAAAAATATTTTTACCTGAAGTTAAAGATCAAAAATTTATCTTTTAAATGATACCAATGTTTTAACCTTAAAATTAAATTTCTATTTTTAATGAATTTTTAAATAAATATTTTAACTATATTTTTCAACAATTTTTTTCATACAAAATAAAAATAGAATTTAACCTGCGCGAGCACGTTTCGCATTCATGGGAAAAAATTAGCTTTTTCCAAAGTGTTGCCATCACATTGATTAAAGCTCCAACTAAAAATAAATTAAATCTTTTTGGAAATGAAATCTGCAAAAATATAATTTTCGGCACGTGTCTGTAGGAAAGGAAACAAATATGAATTATTATTTTTTTAAAAAAATAAATTCAAGAAAAATTATTTTATGATCTTTTACACTCACTCTCTATATTATTAATTCAATAAATCAGTTTTATTTTAAGGCAAGTTTTGTTTAATATAAACAGAATATCCATTCACATCAGGGCCACACAGCTAATTTGTAAACCTTTAGCAAGACACAGATCTGCTAAAATGGTCTAAATGGAAAATGATTATATTTTATGTAACTTGATTCAATAAATTCTCTAATAAATAACGAATTTTTGAATTATCGTGGAAATCACGAATAACAAAATGTTCTTGAAACACTAATATTTTAAATAAAAAGAGTTAATTTCCAATCAACTAAATCAATCACTTAAACTGACTGATTTATGAAAATTTGAATATTACTATTCAATAAAAAAAGGATAATTTTGGATTTTCCATCGATCGTTTCAAAGAAAATACGCCAATCAGCGCGCAGGTTTCTCAAGATTAATTGGCCTAATATTATGAAAATGTTGAGTTTTTCTAAATTTTTAACATTCAAAACTTCATAAATAAGTCTTAGTTGATCGTGGAAAATAGAAACATTCATTCATTTATTTAAAATTTGGCGTGTCCAGAATATTTCTCAGAATCTGATACCTTACTGCATTAAATTTAGACTTCATCATTTTTGAAATATATTTATAGGCCGGAACAAAATATTATTATTGATTTCATTTCAATCCTTTTGAAAGCAAAACTAAAATCTGAATTTTATGCTGAATCTGAGAAATTTTTGTTGAATTATTGTTTGAGATATTACACAAATTATGAAAAATATTTTGTAGTTCGCATAAGACTTAAATACCGAGTGATTCTGTGTGCAATACTCATATTCAATAATAATAATAATAAATAAATAACAATAAAAATGATAAATAAAATAAAAAGCTTGGTTTCATTAAAAAATATCTTTATACTAATTGCAATTCCAGCATTTCCACTTTAAATTAAAGCTGAAGTTTTATCGGAAATGACAACACATTAGGAAAATATATACAGTAAATTGAACGAAACAATCTAAACAACAGTATAAGTTTGGTATGACTATCAACATTTGAAGATTAAAAATGTTTTGTTTGAGAAGCTATTAAGAGACCAGTTACTTAAAATATTTAATTGAAAATTGTAGCGAGCGGTAATACTGGCGAACCGGTTGGTCGCCAAAGGCGGCTAGTAATAAATAAAATAAAATAAATATAATAAATAAATAATAATAATAATAATAAAAAATAAATTAAATTTAATTAATTAATTAATTAATTAAGTATAATAAAAATAAAATAAAATAAATAAAAATAATCCTTCTAGGTTGCTACATTGGCGACGTTATCGCCACTCGTTTGGCGAGAATTCCAAAAGACGCCAAAGGTGGGCTGTGCTAGGATCCACCCGAAAATACAAAATGGAAGCAGTTATACAATATGGAACTATTTGTAGAATGCATTATGTATAAAAAAATATTTAAAAATAGATAAACTGGTTTGGAAATCATTACGGGACAAATATCCATGCTGTATTTTTCCAAAATCAGTGCAATCAATTCAAGTTATGGTCACATGACATGCGCTACAAGTCATCTTATTTAACTTTAGACATTTCTTCTCTTCTATTCATCTTCTGAAACATCGATCTTCTTTACTACAAAATACTCAATGGAGTACACAATTAAAGCGGCGAGGTACGTTCCGTGCATGTCACCTTAGTATGAATCGATTCCATTGTTCTATTATAAACGCAGTAGACTAAATAATCTGGCACTGCAGCCCTCTGACAGACGAACTTTTTCAGAAGGGTGAATGGAAAGTGCTGAAAGAATAACAAACCACTGCATACCGATGTTATTGACCTTGAAGCGATGTAAACAACTGGCAACAGTTCAGACTTCGAATAATATTATGTATTATTACAAATAGTGCGATTTTCTGTACAATTGTGAACATTTTATGCCATAAATATGGTTTTTTTTCTATTAAAATGCTTTTTTAAAATAATTTCTACTAATCTAACACATTTAGGAAATCCTCTAGTCTCATATGAACCAGATTATTGAGAATGTATCGCAAACTGTCTTGCTAGGCAATAAAGTTGGTCCAATATTCAGAAGAAAATTACACAAAGGTAGGATTTTACGATATACAGTTAAACATAAAAACCGAAAAATGATGGCTGCTTCCCAATTTTATAATTGCAGCAAAATTTGTATTACAAAAAATTTAGTAAATACTTGCTTACCTTGCATTAACAGAAACAGTGATAGAAAAATTGTAATGAATCTATATACATGATTTATACATTTTAAACATAAATAAATACGAAAACAGTTACCACAAAAATGTGGGGAAGGGGGGGGGTTACGCCTACCTGGTTGGAAGCAGCCGAACTATTCACTCCTAAATAATTCACACATTTCCAAATAATTCAATTACTTCTTCAATTTAGAAATTTCAAACAGGATGATGTTCCTTTTTCAAAGCAGCCAATATATGTCATCACAGTTGCACAAAAACACGATGTAATTGAATCTTGAAAGTTTTCACTTGAGTCATATCCATCAAAAACATGCGCTAACGTCCATTCCTCTGGCCAGTAAATCATCCGTAGCAAAAATCTACTCTTATTAAAATTTTTAACATCAGTTTAACGTCTTAAATAAATTGTACTAAGTGAGTTTCGACGATTTGGCGGAATTTGCTAGGGGTATTTACGAGAAAGGTTGAGCCCCCCAAAATGTGAAGAAAAGAAATGACCAGCATTAATATATAAAATATATTTATTAAGATTGCAAGGATAAAACATTACTAAATAAATATACAACACATAAAAAAATACCTGAAAGTGAGCAGTACGTCTTACAGTCTCACCGTCAAGCTTTCATCTACCAATTATGGTGGGAAAGCATCATGTGACCAATGACGCAACATAGCACCATACAGGATATGAGATCTGTTTGTAGTTCCCACAATTACCACTATCAATTTTTAAAATGAAGCTATCTAAATATTTAAATTAGTACGGAAAAACCAATAAATCAGTCACCCAGTCTCACAAACTGGTTTGGTTACGCCAAATAAATTTTATTAATTTTTCATAAGCCTGCCCTTCTCCACCCTATATTTTTGAAAGAAATCGGAAAAACACTGCTCATTGTTGGTTGTCAATGCCTAGAAACAGAGTTCTCTATCTCGTTTGCCAATTTGAGAGGAATGTCGCGCAGTTTTTGAACTCATGGTTCTTAATCTCCGGACATAACAGGTGAATAGAGTAATGGGATGACAATGAAATTACTTAGTAAGGTGGTTGGCTATCTCGAACCATTGGACCGATTTCGAAAATTTTATTTCATGTGAAAATTTATGACCTCTAGAAATTGTGTCAATGATCTACTGCATTTCCGGAGTCCTTGCATAGGGGTAGTGAATCTTCCCCGTGATCTGGGCGTCCTGGTTTCGAATCTTGGTTCGGGCATGGTTGTTCTTCGTCTGTGTTCTGCCTATGAGGTGTGTGAATGTGCCCCCCCTCCCCTGTAAAAAGGGGCTGTGCAAGCGAATGTGTGAGTTTCGTCTTCATATGAGCTAGAAGTCAGACTTCTGCCCTCGGGTACTCAGGGATCTTTACCCTCAGTAGCTATTGCATCCCTTTTTTGTGTTAACGCGAACACGACATCATCTCATGCATTCTCCATTTTCGACAGAAATTGAAAAACAGTTGCTTCACAGCAAATAATATATTTTAGAGGGAGGTGACCCTGAACAGAATTCCCAACCACAACCATAACATCGGTTTTGAAAATTCTTCTTTCATATTTATAATGATGACTTCGATACATCATCAATGTTTTTCTATTTCCTTCTAGTCCATTTCAACAAAATAAAACTTTAACACAACTGTCAGCCTCAACAGCTGAGTCAATTTCATCGCTGTTGGATACCAACATGATACTATGTCATACGAACCAATTTCGATGAAATGTGCGATATGAACACAAAAGAAGGTCAATTATAATTGAGTGAAGAATCTCAATTATAATTGTGTAATACTGTAACAGAATTTTGACTGCTTGGTTATGCTTTCAAAGGGTTGAAATCCGTCTGGTTGTTTGAGTTTTATTTAGTAATTTCCTTTGTAAATGGAGCAAAGGAAGTAGCAGATTCTTGATTACTTATTTAGAAATCATGTAATTTCATATGAATTAAAAATTAGTTAAATCGGTATGTTAGATAATTTATTCAATGTCTGTGATTGATGACTGAAGACTAAAATTTGTCCACCCATAGATTATACAACGAAATATTATTCCTAGGATTTTATTTGAAAATGAGTGATTGTTGAGAACAGGTGACCACTGATTAAGTATCTAAAGGTCATTATTTTTCATAAAAAATAAAAAAAAATCTCGAAATCTTTTGTAGCGGTTGCCTTAGGGCAATGATTCTTTAGTTTTAAATTATTTTAAATGTATAGATGATGGTCAAATATCTGGTTATCGAAGAACTGCTACAGATTTATAAATTCTTACATATTTCTAAGTTGCGAATATTTAAATTTTTGTTTCCTACTTAAATCGCAGTCAATTTTTCACTCTTAACTGATTGGCTGATTTATGCAATTTTACATCTAGGAATTTTAATAAAAACGGTCAGTGTTTAAAAGAAGGTATTTTTACTATGGATACTGATAGCAAGCTAAGAGATGAGTTAAGACTGACATCTCACCTTGAAGATTCCCCTAAAATTGTTGGAAATGGAATCCATGACATCGAATCCTGACCTGACGGTGAAGACGAAATCGGAAATGGCATCAATTCTTCAAATTTAAGACTTGAGTAAAAATACCTTATCTCCAACAATTGAGTCAGTGTAAAACAAAACAATCATCGAACTCCGATTCCGAGGGGCTGAAACTGTTGTGAGTCCTCTGGAATTCCCGTTTCAACAACAAATAGGGCTAGGTTTAAAACGGGAAATTTTTAATTTAATTTAATTAAACTGACAACTTTCTTTAACACAGCGCTATCGTCATTTTTTTACAGATGTCTTGATTCTGGACCTCACTCAGAAGATTAGGATTCTACAAGAGTGGATAATCCTTTTCAGAACTTTCGCACCACACCAGCAGGGGAATATTAGATACCGACAGAAGGAATTAATAAGGAAATTGATTTTTAAAAAAATATTCAACCTACTTTATATTCAGATTCAAGATACCTCGTGAATCATAAAGAATAATTTTAAAATTGAGAATATACTAAGAATAATATACTAATAAATCGTTGTTCTTATATAGTATATGGATAAAAAAGATTCACCCCTCCCTGCTTAAGCAACCAGGCTCTGTATCATCGCATCACCATGATAATAACATGGGCACTGTGGGAAGTTACAAATTGGCTATTACCGGTTCATGCATCATTTCCTTTTGTAAGATGGGTGTCCTGTTAACCAGCCTCGTGATCATTGATGCTTCTCCAGGGGAACCCATCTCATGTTGAAACAAGAATCTTTTCATCTTTAAATTCGAAGCACTTTGTCTCCCTATAAAATACATATATAAATAATAACAATCTGTCATATTCCAAGCATCTTCACAATGAAGGTAAATGAAGTGGTTCCACAGTAACGTAATCAACATTAACGGACATGTCATCGACTTGTAGCTATGACATCAGTTCCTTTTCTTTTTCCTTCTTTTTTTTCTTTTCTTTTTTGACTTAGTAAAATATCCTGTGAATATAAAACTTAAATTGATCCAAGATACATAACATACATCATACTCATAAACTAACTCTATTCAAATGTATTGAGACTATCAAAATATTATTTCTGTAGTACGAGAAGAACAACATAATGCAAACGAGCCAATTGAATCCTACATAGATTTCATCTTTGAAATAATTTCATTAATCTCATATTCTAAACTCTTTTTATCAGCCTCAAAAACTGAAGTAAAATATCAAATAAAAGTTGAATCAAGACATACTTGATGATATCTATAAAATATATAAATAAAGTTAAAAAAATAATATTCATCCGAAAGTAGAATATTGTTTATAGTAGAATATTATTTGCTAACTTAAAATACTGTTATTTCTCAAAGTTTTATATAAAATACCAATTTATTATGCATCTCAATGATATTTTAGTTTTTAGTCATTGATTTCATTTGATTTAAATCCCTCTTCCTCCATTTCTTTCTTTCTTTTTCCTCTTTAATGTTAAAACGATTGAATAAAAAGTTGTGTGCTTTCATTGCAACAATCAATAATTGCTGGAAAACAGCTTCTACAGATAAAATCATTTTTCCCTATTTTGCCGAGATTTTTGCCGCTTTAATCATTTAAACAGGATTATAAAATATTATTTCCATAATCTGAATATTATTAGTGGTTAAATTAAATATTACAGAAAACTCGATGTTTTGATAACTATTTTATCAAGTTTATCAGGTTTATTTATCAAGTTGTTGTTTTAGCAATTTTATCGTCAGAGATAAAAAATGCCAAAGCTTTATTTGGGAAAAAAAAAAAATGAAGATCGACTGACTTGCAGTAAACTTCCATAGTTCATTTTTCAAAAAAAATTGCTGGTGTTCTTTTTGTATCTGCTGCTCTGCTCCATTTTTTTTTTTTTAGTGTGTGTGTTTCAGACTTTCTGTTTGTGAAGAGCAGGTGAATCTTCCTTCCATTTCGTGTTCTATTTTGTTACTTTATACATCGTGGCATCTTTTAACCGGTTAAGTACTAGTATTCTAGTTTCTATAATCTTTCGAATCTGTTGGCGAATTTTGGAAAAAAATAATCTTTTTAGTAACTTCTTTTATTAATTAAATTTTAATTTTAATTTTTTTTGTATTCGAAATATTACAAAGAGAATGCATTGTATTCATTAATAAATTCGACCACGAGAATTAACCTCCCAATTTTAAATTTCCTAAAATTCGAAAAAAATTACTTTTGGAATAAGGATTATTTGTAGATCTACGTGTTTTTGAATGCCATAGTTCAAAAATACAACAAGCTGGTTCTTTTGGTATATGATCTTTGCATTAAAATTGTAAGGTCATCGCACAAAATCTGTTTTATGTTCTTCCGTGTATATATATATATACATGAGAATTCATAAATACAACGCGCGAGATATATGAATTTTGAGCAATAATTTTATTATTAAAATTGAAGGATTTACATCATATTTATATTCATATCTGCCAGTGATTTGATAAGTACTGATGATTTGGTCCTTCTTAATTGCGGAGATAATTATATCGACGAATCAATATGGGAAAACTGTTAACTAAAAACAATTGCTCTAGGTAAAGGAAATATGATATATATACAGGGTGTCTCAAAAACCTTGACCGTGGCTTTTATTGCTTAAATATTGATTACAGACATATACTATAAATTACAAAGTTGAGTAAAAAAGGTGTAAAATGTTATGAAATCATTAAAAATTTTCAGGGGATTAAACTTCAAAAAATACAAAATTTAAATTTTTATGCGGATCCCGTACAAAAAAAAAATCCCATTAAGTAAACTGTGCCTTATTCTCTAATAAGGTCATGTACAAAATTTCAGCAATTTATCACAAAAAGTCTCAAAGATATGAAACTACATAAATGTTCTTTTCGATGCCTGGATATGAGTTTGCAAAGAGGAAAAATCATGTCGGTTGTTCGTGTTTTAGAGGTCGTACACAAATTAAAAAAGAAAGTAATGATTGAATAAATAAATAATAATTTTGATATTTATTGGTTCAAAAGCATTAAAAATTTGTAGAAATAATAACTTAAAAAAAAGATTACATAAAGGAAAGATTACATAACAACTCAAAGGAAAAATTACACAAAGGAAAGATTACATAAGTTTTTTTACAAGCTCGTTGACTGTACTATTTTTAAGTTATATTCTGTAATTCATGATATAAAATGTTAAAGTATTTTTCAGGAAGCATACATTTTAAAATTTGTATTTAAAACTAAAGATATCAAGCATATTTTATTTCCTTATGGTGCGTTCCTCCGTCGTGTCATCTGCACTGAAGCTGTAAACACTTGCATTTTAATTTGTGATTGACCCTTCACCAAATTTTGTTTTAGAATATCTTTGAGAGTTTTCATGATTAAAATTCTGAAATTTTGTACTTGACCTTATTAGAGAATGGGGCATATTTTACTCATTGGGAGTTTTTTTGTGCGGGGACCGTATAAAAATTTAAATTTTCTATTTTTTAAAGTTTAATCCCCTGAAAATTTTAATCGATTTCATAACATTTTGCACCTTTTTTTACGCAACTTTGTAATTTACAATATATGTCTGTGATCAATATTTAAGGAATAAGATACGAGCTCAAAGTTTTTGAGACACCCTGTATATATATGTGTGTGTGTGTGTGTGTGTGTGTGTCAGTGTACATTGCGGCACAAGAGCAGAAGCAACCTAAATTTTCCCTTCAGTAATTTTACTATGAGATTTTGATAGGTATTTCTAAGACACGGACGATAAATCGAAGAAGATAATGTAGCACGAAATAATTTATATTTGAATCGATCTAAAATTATACTATTTGTTAAAAGGAAACTGAATTTTGTTCAATAAAAATGAATTTTTTTTATTAAATGCAATTTTTTTATTAAATGCTATTTTTATTATTAAATGAATTTTTTTATATTTAATGACCTGTCTTTTTCACAGATGATCCCACAAGGCTTCTTTCCATTCACTACCATTCAAGCTGTTAATCTTGCGCTATGCTGTGTGTGTCCTTCTTTTCCTCCTGCAAGAAAATTAGATTTGGCGTTGAATGCAATCACTGTGTTATGTCACGTGACCACGGACTGACTTCATTGTATACTAATGAAAAGTAATGCGTTCACTGCATTCCACAATTCAGTTTTGCCCAATCCCATTCTTCCAAATCTTCTTTGTTGACAACAAATAATTTCTATATTATGATTACCCAAGTCCAAACCTCGATGCAAAATTTTCGGAAAAGGACAAATAACCATTTTTAACGTACTAATCGAAAGAACGCTTTTGCGCCCAAGGGAGAGAGAGAGGGGGGAAAAAAAAGAACGAAATGATGAAAGCGAAAGCACTCTTTTGATCGCTTACTTCTTTAGCGGGGAGAAAAAAAATAGGTCAGCCTTCCCCTTCTATTGTGTTCCATGGAAGAATTCAAATGAAGTGAATAAAATATTGAGTCTGACCGTTTTACCGAAGCAGATGACTCCGATTTTCAGCTGCCGAATTCCATTCAATTATAGACAGCAGTCGCTTGAATTCATATTTAGGAAAAAGAAAGAAAAACTAATAGGTTTTGATAGACGATATTTTTTATTTGAAATGATAGTAGAAGGTCAGTTGGAATGCAGTTGTGTCGGTAAATTGTATTTGTGTAATTCGAACAAATTTAACTTTATATTTTCTAACGGCGAAAGGATCACTGTCTCAGAAGTTGGAAAATTAATGCAATCGA
The DNA here is from genome assembly GCF_947563725.1 of Argiope bruennichi. Taxonomy (NCBI): domain Eukaryota; kingdom Metazoa; phylum Arthropoda; class Arachnida; order Araneae; family Araneidae; genus Argiope; species Argiope bruennichi. The sequence continues at coordinate 50,150,007 of NC_079154.1, read as the reverse complement.
TGCCATCAACATATTTTTACTAACAACCATTATTTGTTTTTTGTTTTTTTGTATAAAAACAATGTTTAAAAGCGTTTTTATTATAATATGTTTTATTATAAAATTAGCGTTTCATTATTTCTACTTTTTAGTCTTTAATTAATAATGCATTATTATAAATAATATAAAATCTTGAAATGGATTTTTTTCAAATTCAATATTCAGTGAAATCAAAATTTAATTTGTTTAGCCCCTAAAACTTTGAAAATATTCAAACCGTAAATAGTCAGAAGAGAAGAAAATGTTGCGCATTAAAAAGTGAGAGATAATCGATTATTTAATTCATTTTTTTGCACGCATGTAAGAGATAGTCTATATTAATAATAAAGATTTGTGTGTGTGTGTCGCTGCATAGGCAAACTGTTTTACCTCCAACTACCAAATTAGGAATATGTATACTTTAGGGAGTGGAAATGTGTATCTAGGGGCAATTTTTTGTTTTTTTGAAATTTTAATTAACTAAGAATTGGAGTGAATTTTCTTGTTTTCACCGATGATTTCCGAAACTGTAACTGCTCAAAAAGGATTTTTTTTAAATGAAACTATAAATGCACAAAAGTGAACGTAGTAATTCATTTTACAAAAATAAATTGCTTCACAAAAATGAAATTACCTTTTTGGAAACTGCATAAAACGAATTTCATGCTGTTTTCTAATAAAAAAAAAATGCCGGCGTCCTTGCATAAGAGTAGCTCATCTTCTCCGTGATCTGGACGTCCCGGATTCGAAACCCGGTTCGAGCATGGTTGTTCTTCATCTGTGTTCTATCTCTGAGGTGTGTGAATGTGCCCCCCTGTAAAAAGGGGTTGTGCAAGCGAATGTGTGAGTTTCATCTTCATATCAGCTAGAAGTCAGACTTCTGCCCTCGGCTTCTCAAGGGTCTTCACCCTCAGAAGCTAATACACCCCATTTCCGTGGTAACGAGGACACGACATCATAATCAATATGAAAAAAAACGACATTTTCATAATACAAACGTTCATGATCGTTTGAATTTCTGCTGAATTTTTTCAATTTTTAAAAATATTTTTTGTCTAATTGATCGAATTTATCTAGAGGGGTCACATAAAAATTTAAAATGTGTTACTTTTGTAAAATCAATGGAAATGTTTTATTAACATGGTTTTATTTTATGTCATATTTTGAACTACTTTACAATTCACATTGCCCATGTATCTCTAATAATTAAAAAATTAAACCTCGTATCAATCTTTTTTGGACACCGTGTATAAGAATAATGTTTGCAGTAAACAGCAGAAAGGCAAGAAACAAATCGCTGTGAAACAACTATGAAAGCTCAAGGCACTTAAAAAGAACTTGCTGAAGATCAACATTCCAATGAAAGATATTGCTTAAATACTCTTTTGCACTCAGCTGAGTTGCAAAATATTACTTTTAAACTCGATTCTTCTTCGTATGGGTCCCAAGATAAAGAATTAAATATACATCAAAACTCGAAGCCTAATTGAGCTCTTTCCAAGATTCCGGAATATTCTGGATCATTTATTTAAATCACCAAATTCAGAAACCATTGCTTCGATATACATTCTGCAGCCATTACTAAATCTATAAAACTATGTCCCTTACTAAGAGATTTACTGCGCTGGGAAGCAATGTTACAAATTGGTAATAATATATATTTAATTTTGAATAAAATCCATCAACGAGCAATCTCTTTGTTCTTGTATGTATGAACACAATACTATAAAATATGGCCAGAAAATTAAATACAATTTATTATGTGATCTTGACATCAAAATTGTAGCTCTGTTCCATAATTTCTATCCACTCGATCCCAGAGATATATCATGCATATTTAATTCACTATCTATACGACAATGTTAAACATAAAATGCTCATATTGTAGAATTTTGAAACATAGAATGATTAACATGAATTATGCTAAATATGAAAAGCGCCGTATTTTGTAAGAATAAAAAAGTCAAGGGTGGAAAACTATCGCTTGTTGTATAATTTTTCTCTATGTCCTCAAACACATACCGCCAAGTTCTGACTTTCTCGGGGTCACTTCTTTTTCTTCGACAATTCTCTTTAAAAGGCTCTTTAATTCTGATAACCGGCATATTTTAAAAGCAGTTTGTCACATCTTTAGTGAATCGAAAGAATCTAAGCACATCTTACCATATGCGAAAAACGTGATCTTAAGTAAAAACGTGACTATTCTAAAAGCACTCTAATGCATAATGGCCAAATGGCAATCTTTTGGAATAAATTTTACTGTCATAAAAATAATAACAAATTCACAAAAAGGAGATTAGCAAGTCAATCGAAATATCACAGGTTTCTAAGTGCGACAGACATATTCTTTACCTGTTTTTCCATTCAATGTAGAATTTTTTTAATACAGAATTATCCGCTGAATTGCTCTAATGGAATCAATGCAGATATACATATATATTTAATTTATGTCCAATTGCCGTTTTCTGACATCTTTAGGCAAACTAGACACTTGCCTAAAGACGTTGGGCAGAGTGAGGCCGCCGGCAAGTCGATTAAAAAAGATACTATTAGCCTAATTACCAAATAATTAAATATGAAATTGAAAATTCTATAAATTATAATATGTTAGGATAGAATTGACAAGCACATTTGTTTAGGTTCTTATATGTGTTATTGCCTCTACTTATATATTGTTCTATTTATGAGCGTCCACTGTCTAATAAAAAATGTTGTATGTTGCATAATCATGAGGCATAATAAATAAATAAAATACGCATTTCCTCGAAGTTGCTAAAAGAAATCTAAATTAAATTAACGTAATATTAAGTTAAAAATACATCGAAATGTCAAACTAAATTGATCGTTAATTGAAAGAGGAATGTAATGATGCCTAAATGTTAAGTCCACCCTTATATATAATAAACGTAAATAGGTTTGTCATCCAACATATCGCATATTGCTTTATGCTTTTTTCTCTTGAAAAATTTGCAATGTATTCTAAAGTTAAATTGAATGTTCAAAATTATTTCATGCGTGTCATGATAATAGAAACTGAATTTATTGCCTTTCCACACATACTGGGAATAATAAACTTAACGTCAATTTTTAAAGATATCCTGTTTTATTAAATAATTTAAAATGTAAACATGCTTAATATAAAGCCAGGTTTACACTCGGCCAGTTATAAGACGGCCAGTGGGCAGCGCATGCGTAGAAAGGCTGAAAAATGATGTTCGGTCCTTGGCAAGTAATTGTTTCTATATGACAACAACATGTCCCTATATTGTATTTTTTTTCTTACTGCGCATGCATTTGTAGAATTTGGCGGGGGGGGGGGGGGCGTGAAAAAAGTGATCACTAATCATAGATTAATTCCGATATTTTTTTCTCTTTGTCCTTTCTGATGCAAGTTTGTGTTTTTTTTATTTTATTTGCCATTTTTTTATATAGTTTTCCAAATTTGGGTATGTTGACTTTCTTTTTATTTTAGCATGTTTCTTTGCGTCAATATCTATCATTTTAATACGATACGCAGTGAAAAAGGAAAATTCAGGGATGCCAAAACGGCAAGCCAAGCATGGAATGCTTGAATCTATCTTATGAAGCTGTAGAAAACATAAATCAGTCACTTTCAACACGTGCTGCCTACTGGCCGTCTTATAACTGGCCGAGTGTAACTCCGGCATAAAACATGTAAAGAGATTAAGAGTTAGAATATAAGCTATAATATGCTTAGTTTTAGTTTAGTTTAGTTATATTAACGTCCCGTTGTAAAGCAAGATTAGGGCTATTTTGGGATGGACCTCGTAATTTTGAACCGCGGTCAGATGACGAGGATGACATCTGAGCTGGCACCCCCGTCTCCACATCAACGGTAGGACGTTTGACCCTGACGGATTTAATGTGCAACAAACCCCCCTTACACGACGGTTCTTCGGTGGAATCGAGTCTCGAACCTGAAACCCTACGGCTCATGAGTAACATACATTTACCACATTCTAATTTCTATAAAAGTTATATAGAAATATACAAATTTCAGTGTTATGATCTTGCAGAGTGGAAGAAGGCATGCCGATAATGAACTAAATTCGTGAGAATTTCAAGAATAGGACAAACAAAACAAAATTAAAAAATTGGAGGAGGCTATAACCTACATTTTTGCACACAGATGCAGTGGTGGATTTCTGACCTGGCAGCTGCCTAAGGCCGTTAGTTTAGAAGAGAGGAGAGAGGGGGGAAGACGAAAGTAGATAAACAAATGTCATCAACTTTGTTGCCAAATAAATAAATCTGTAAAAAGAACGAATCCTTGAAATTGTAAAATTTTAAAATAATATGTCAAGAATCACAATAAATAAATAAAACTTTGTTGAGGGACGAGATTCTTTGTAACTTCATAATGAGATATATGAAAATAATCGACGAGTTTCAGGAACAGTTATTTAATTATGTTCTAAGTTTCACATTTCACAAGACAAAACAAACACGAACACGAAAATACACGACACTCGATACAATTTAATTATCCCCCCAAAAAAGGACCATGGGAAATAAACCTTGAGATTAATAAGGCAATGTCATCTGTTGTGTCGAAAGACAAGTAGAGTTATGTAAGCTCTATAACTTGCATTTTGATAAAATAAAAGACAAATCTAAGTTAAATTAACATAATGTTAAATTAAAAATGTGTTTAAATGTGAATTAAGGTGGTTATTATTAAGGGCCGCCGTATAATGTATCCTGCCTATAACAGCAAAATAACCTTTATTGTCAAGGCATTGATCCATAAATAATTTCTAACTACATTTAAGTGAGTGTATCCAAATATATTTATTCAGTATTAGAATCAGTAGCTATTCTTACTTAATGTAGTTGCACATAACTTGTGAAACAGTTATGTGGAATGTGAACTTTAGCATTACAAGAGAAATGCTAACGTCCACATTCAATTTTCTGCGTTTCTCTTTTATGCATAATATCAAGGTAATTATTTATATATTTTCTAAGGAGAAATTGTCGATAGTAAATGTTTTGCAAATTTTCCAATTTCGAACAACATTTACTGCTATTTTTACTTTCTCGTATTCGCAGTATAGACTGATGATGAGGATATCTTGTCCAAATAACCATGGAAAGGGGATACAGTAGCTTCTGAAGGTAAAACGAACCCCTGAGCACCCGAGGGGGAAAGTATAGTAATTTTCAAAATATTCAAACGCAAGATCTTGATGAATATTCACGCTTCAGATCTTCCTGAGCACTAAAAACAAATGTTTTTGCAAAATATCCACCAATCTGCCTGTCTGCGAAAAAGATAACTCAAAACTGCTTTGAGCTAGACGGTTGAAATTTGGTAAAAGTTCTTTACACCAAGTTGTCGAATTTTGAGCAAAATCTGTTCGGAGGAAGTCCGTCTAGCCAGCTGTTTGAATATATGTTAACAAGATAATTACAAAACAAAGAGAGCCAAATAAATAAAATTCGGCACAGAGATTTAATATCTATAGTATAGACAACTGACAAATTTTGAGTTAAATACAACTATAGGTGGACTGTCTGTCGGTTTGTCTTTTCAGAAACATGTGAACGCGATCATTCAAAAGCGCACTGATTTAAATATATCAAATTTGGTATGAGATTTTGCGACTACAAGTGCAGTTTTGTATCAAATTTTTGTTTCGGTCGGTTGAGAAAAATGTCTCTAAAACACAAATTCGATTTTTTGGATGCTACTAACGCATGACAGGGTTTAGTTGCCAAATAATTCATCAAAGCTGAGAAGATAAATTCAGTAAAAATGCTAAATTCCAGTCAAACATTGATATTTCGCAACTATTGTAGGCCAATGCCATATAAGGCTTTCTATGGCATGGCAAGTTTATTAAGGGGTATGCGAGAAAGTTTTTGGAGACCACTCCCGCTGGTTTCACTATTCAACATATACAGGGTGTTTATAAAGTCCCGGACCCATTTTGATGTTTAATAACTCATAAAATAATAAAGATATAAAAAAACTTATGGCATTTATTGATGGAATAACTCATATATTTTCCTTTTCAGGTTTGAATATTTTTACTTTTGTAAATATCGTCTGCGCGTGTGGTTAATTTCAGATAATTTCATTTTCCAGTCTAAATATCTGTACTTTTCTAAATATTGTCTGCTTATTAATTGCATTTTTCTCTCTTTTGTTTTTGGCAACTATTGCAATGTTATGTTTACTTTTGATGTGTTTGTTCTATCTAGTACTTTTGTATGTGATGTTTTATTCGAGCGGATATTAAGGAGAATGCATATACCACAAGAGAAAGCACAGATTTTATGGTGGTTCATAGAAATGAAATCGATAGTGCAAGCACAGAGAAATTTCAGAAGAATTTACCAAAAAGATCCTCCATCCAAAAAGAGCATCTTGCGGTGGAAAAAGAATTTTCTAGAAATTGGAAGTATCGAAGATAAGAAACGTTCCAGACGTCCTTGCACAAGTGATTTTGATGTTGAGCGTGTCAGAGAGACATTTTTACACAATCCTAGAATATCTGTGAGATCAGCGGCAACAGAATTGGATATGCCAATTTCGACGGTGTACAAGGTTATTAAGAAAAAATTAAGACTGCATGCATACAAAGTTCAAATTTTTCAAGTTTTGGAACCGAACGATAGGCCTAGGAGGATGGCCTTTGCAACAGATATGCTAAGAAGGATAGAAGATGCTGCTGATTTTCTGAAGAGCATAATGTTCTCCGATGAAGCATCCTTTCATGTTTCTGGCATTGTTAATCGCCATAAAGTGCGCAAATGGCTCTGTGGATGCCGACATGCTTGTCGCTACCTGGCGTGAAATTGACTATCGACTTGATATTCTCCGTGCGACGAAGTGGGCACACGTGGAAGTTCATTGACAAGGGTCATGAAACTTTTTGAGTCTATTTAATCATTTATGTTATTAATTTAAATCTATCTTTATTATTTTATGAGTTATTAAACATCAAAATGGGTCCAGGACTTTATAAACACCCTGTATATTTCTTTTGTTCCTTAATAATTCATGAGCCAAATTTCCAAATAGACAGTGACAGTTCAGAATTGTGCCTAGAAAAGAGAAGCTTTTGCCTGCCTTTGTTCCTAGGATCATTTTTCAACCAATAATGAAGCATTCAAGTCAAAAACACGATATGATAATGTAAGCATGATGTGATATCATGGGCTCATAAATAAAAAAAACTTAAAAATTGTAATCAACAAAAAGGAGAAATAAAATGACATTAAATTTAAAATCTCACACGCAATTACTTCATAATGATCATGTACAGAATTTAAATACTCTGTTTCTTCACAGAGCGTCCACATTATTTAAAAATGCAGAAGTTGTTCGCATGTACTTTTTTAATGTTTGTAATAATTACAGAATAAGTGTAGCATTTAATTATATAGGGAAAACACGTAAAATCCGCAGAGAAAAAAATGGCTCAAAAACGTGTCTGAAGAAAGGTTAACTACTTAAATTATTAGATAAGATGTCTAACTATAAAACAAAATTTACCGGGTCAAAGACCTGTTGCTAAGTCATTAAACTTCTTACTTTAAACTTTTCATAAAATAATAAAAAGCTATTTAAAAAGAAATATATATCGTTTGCAATGTCTTTTTTACTTTTCTCGGATACGAAGTGTAGAGTATGTATTGTAATTGTAAAAGAATTCGAACTGCAGATTTGGACGTTTCGGACTTCTCTGAGCTCAAAAAACTCATTTTTGGCATTATGTCAGTTTGTCTATCCATCTGTGAACACAGTAACTCAAAACACTTTGAGCTAGACAGGTGATATATGGCATATGACCAAATTTGTAGAATTCTGTAATTTAGGAGTATAATTACACAAGTTCATTTACTAGTGAATATGCTTGAAAGTTTTTATTTGGGGGGAGGATAGACCATTATTGCTGGTTATATGCATAATATAATATATAAACATAAACATTTGGAATGTATTTAAATCAAATAGAACATTTAAGATGCAAGATTTATACTGAATCAAAATAATTCGAACCATTTGTGATGTAAATATATTAAAATACCATTTGTCTGTAAATATATTTAAACTGAATGCATCAACAAAAATTTAATAAATCATTTGTTTAAAATACTCCTGAACTGCATATTGCTATGTTTAGAAAGTTCAGGAACTTTTAAAATATTATTCAAATAACAAATTATCTTATTTTAGAGCGGCATATAATCAACTTGTCAGAACGGATTTCATTCAGCTCAAATAACGACAGCGTTTGAGAATAGATTGTCATTACAAGCATTCCACACTTCACGTCGCAGCTAGGCCCTGGTTCAGAGGTCATTCCTGGTGTAAAATTACCTATCAAAACATTGCTTTTAGACATTTTGCCCAGTGAATATCCATGATCTCGACCCTTGCGATTTTTTCCTTAGATGAAAAATTTGTTAAAATGTCAAAGACTTTAAATTACCGAAGAAGTGCAGTGACAAGGGTATTGGAGGAGATGACAAAAGGAGACACTTTATCCTTATTTATAATTTTATATGGCAAAAAATGAGTAGTTAAACATTAAGAATTATCTAATAAACAAGACCTATGTATTTTAACTCTTCCACGATAAAATTAACCTTGGAATGTTTGAGCTTACTAACATCCTATTCCTGCTTGTAAATAAACATTAAATTTAATTTTTTTTAAATCATCAATACATTTAAAATAAATTTGGGCAAATGTATCATATCTCTAAAAATATGCTGTCATTTCCTGTGGTGAGGCAACCAGTCAAAAATCTGAATATTTCAAAAATGCGTTGAATGTAAAGAGGGAATTCCGAGTGAAAATTCAAACCTTCATATTTCCGCAGGTGAAAGCTGAGGAGAGTAGAATCTTGGAACCCTTTCAACTTTCCAGGGTTGTCATCCAAACTGTCGACAGATTTTAGACGTAAACATTTGAATTAAATTAGCAAGTGAAAAAAGTAACAGCCGGGCTGTGATCAGATAAACCGAGCTTGTCTCTTTTCATTCAGTCGAGCCCCGATATAGAAGAGTTGTGATGGAAGTTAAAAGATCAACACACGCTGATTTTATCAATTAGGGACACAGTTTTTCCGAAATTCTTCTTTCTGAAAAGCACTTTTATTATTGAGTTTCGCTTTATTTAAACTTTTTTACTTTGTCGTATACTTAGTATAGAGAGTCTGTACTTTTAGAAACATGTCAACACGATAACTCAAAGCTGCAATGGCTTAAATGTATCAAATTAGGTATGTGATTTTTATGACTACAAATGTAGTTTTGTGCCAAATTTTTATTTCAGTCTGTTGCGAAAAACGGCGTCTAAAATACAAATTCGATTTACGGATACTCTTAACCGCATGCGTGAGATTAATCACCAAATAATTCGCCAAGAATGGCACGATAGATTCAGTAAAAATGCTAAATTCACTCCAATATTTCTTAATAATTGTAGGCAAGGCGTTCTCTGCGATAATCCTTTATTAGTGTATGCGACAAAGTTTTGGGACGACAAATCCCTCTGGTTGATTGGAGCATGAATTTGTTTCAAGCTTTTAATAATAAGTCATGTATAGAATTAATCTATTTCAGCCATTACAACTGTGCGGATCTACGACTACTAAATAAGTAACTATACTTCAAGCATACTTTGAATAGCCATCAGATTCTGAAACCTTGATGGAGCAACTTTTTTAACTACCTATAGAAATTAAAATAAAAAGCAAAGGGATGACATAGTTGTACAGAATATTTATTCGTTTCCAACGGTTTTTAAAAGATGTGTAATGGCTGATCTTCTGTTCAGAACAATGTTTAAATTAATGTTTCCTTGACCATTCTGGGATAGTAACTCAATGACACAGGCGAAGGAAGGACAATATGCCCATAATGACCCCAGAACCAATTTTGGTCTAAAAGCGAAGATAAAATATGGTTGCATTTATTCCCCTTTTTTACAATGAATTATGACTAGAGCTTTAAAAATAAACTTACGTCCAGAGTACCATTTATACTCGCTGTGATACTGACAGTAATAGCATACATGTAATCGAAACAAAAGAAGAATTTTTTTTTTTGTCCAGCCGTGTTCGTGAAGTCGGTCAACTTAATGTATGACCAAAGCATCCAAAACTAGTAAGATCCTTATCCTAATTATCTAATGTATAAATCAGAAATTATTATATGAATAAGAAACATAGACAGTTTTATTATCTGTACTCCCAACCTCTCTACCACCACACAAAAAAATTTAGACAGGAGAATCAGTAAACAATAAGACGAAAATCTAACCTAAAATTATATTCCTTGTATAAAAAGACTTAGCCAAAGATTTAAATTAAAATGAGATGAATCTGCTGAAATTGAAGCAAAGAAAATAAAGTTATATTAAGTTTGTTTCTCTTCATATTAATATCAATGTGCTATAAGTATTATAATTTAGATAGGAATAAATATTGTATATTATACTTTGAGCCTTAAATATTTAAGACTATTCATTTATTTATTCTATTCACTTTTTATTTACTAGAATCACCACTCCATATTTATTCAAGGGATATCAAAATTCAAAGGATGGAATGGCAAATATTGTTATTGCATCTGACACTATGATAAATGAATATGCTATTAAAACCAACTCCATCTATTTGGCTTAAATATTTAAATCTATATTGCCTATGAAAAACATTTGTCAAGTAAAAATTTTTATATTGATTAGCAAAATTTATAAATAAGAAAAGAAGAACACCAAATAAATTCAATGAACAGATGTTAAAAAATAGTTCTTATTTAAAAAATTGAAACATGAAATGAAGATTTACAGTTGTTACATGAAGTCTTCAATATGCTTTGAATTCTAACATATACTAACACATTCGAAACTATGTCAAGTTCTGTAAAATAAATAAGCAAACATACTTTTAAAAGAACACCAAAGATAAATTTTAAACACGCAGATTTATTTAAATTATTGTAACATTACTGAAGGATAGTTGCTTCTTTATATAAAAAGTTGTTAAGCCTTCTTTTATTTTGATAGAAAAGAGAATATCGGTAAATAAACGAATTACTCAACTCAATTTGTTTAAAAAAATAAAATAAAAATCCTTAAGAAAAACGAAAATAATAATAATAATAATAAATAAAGCTGAAATTTTAATTTCCTGTACTTCGACGATACTTGACAGATATTTCAAGGCAACCAATGATTCAACTTCCAAGACAAATTCGAAAAGAAAACAATCTTACGTTGAAACACCCGAAGGATACGCAAGCGGTACGTGATTTAATCAAATTTTTTGTCTGAATAAACACAGTAAAAGCCGCTATTTATTTTAACTTATCCCACCCGTATATTTGATCAGAGCAACAACCTTCACCCAAATTAATTTCCCGCGCTTCCAAAGCTGCCAGAATAGTATATTAAATACCGAAATAATTTTTCCTAATACCTACGAACCAAACGACTTTTAAAATGCGGTTCGAAATGGCCTCGGTGAGGCGCGAAAAGCTCTCAAGGTGAATTAGTCGTGTTATTTATTCTTAAATAAAAAAGGAGTTAATGACGTAAAAGGAAGGGCCTCGAATTACGCCAAGTTCTCTTAGCCAAGGTAACCGGCAACACAGAAACTCGCTTTGTTTGTTGATGTTCTGATCGTTTGGCGTCGAAGAACACGTAATTCTGACTATCATTCATAACCGAGCGAACGCCCGTAGGTTCTTTGACCTCCAAAAGTAAACAGACGTGTTTCTGCAGGCTCGAAAAACTGGATTCCCAAAATCCTTCCGGGTTTGACAAATGATTCCCGAGTTCTTTGGTTTCACAAATTGATTTCGGAATTCTTATTTTCTTCTCCTTGCATATCGTCTGTGCGATTTTTGTGACGCAAGGCTAATGTTGTGGGAAGTGCTAAAAGTGAAGTAGTGTTTTCGAATTTTTTTCGGATGTAAGAATATCCGCCCACGATTCCAAAGATATCCGGTTGACATGATCGCAGAGTGGTGGTTTCCCATTCAGGATAACGACTGTCGGACTGAAAAAAAAAAATTCTTTCTCTTTTGATGAGATTTTTTTTAATGTGTTTTTCATTTCTTTAAAAGATAATGACAGTTTTATTGCAATTATGTACCATAAAGCAAAGCATTATCAGTTGTAATTAGACAAATGCGAAAACATTGATTATTTTCTTTTTCATATTTGTAGAGTAAATACAATTACTGTCTCTTTATAGTAATCTATAACAAAGAATTCAGTAAAATGAAATTGAAGGAATCATTTGAATTTAACAAAATGGACTTTCCGGAACAATAAATGAATAAAGTTTCATAAATTTGTGAATTCCACAATAAAAATTATTCATACCTGGAATGAGGAAGTGGGAAATACTATTCAGCATTTTGAAAGAAAAAAAAGGAAGGATATGATTTTACTTATGAAAAAATAAAATAATTAATCTGATTCAAATAAGATCTAAATTGCTTATGTAACCTTCTCTTACAATAATTATTTTTCCGAAGATAAATTTTAACTCATCAAAGGACTTTTTTTTTCTAATAATAGTATTAAAATATTTTTGTAATTGAATTGAATTTTTAAAAAGTCAATTAAGATGAAATTAATTTAGTTATTTAAGAATTAAATTGAAAAGTTAAGGAATTAAAATAATCACAATAGTTAAAACAAAAATTAATTTGATTATTTAATGACTAATTAGCAATTCAATGCATATTTTTATAGTTTTAACTAAGAAACTGAAGCATTCATACTTTGTTTCATCAAAAATTTGGGCAATAATTAAATCAACTTCTTTTTTAGTGTTAGATACTGACACATCACAGTCGCAAAATAATTATGAACAAATAATAAAGGCAGATGTTTGTCGCCGTTAACTTTGCTTTTCTGTTGACATTTCTGCTGGGCAGATCATTTGACCTAGAGTATCAAACTTGGCCTACTTTGGAGGGTGGAAATGCTTGAGCATTTATTTTTTCTTTTTTGAATCATCTCATTAATCATTAATTAATCCAAATTTTATCGTTATTTGAAATTAATTATTTAAAAAATGATTTTCAATGAAATTATCCGAAATCTCTACTAATAATAAAGATGATTGTGTGTTTGTGTGTGTGTTAGCGCTCTACAGCCCAGACCGTTTCACCTATAGCTGCCAAATTTGGTGCATGTACACCTTAGAGGGTGGTAATGAGTAACTCAAAGTAATTGTTTTTAAATTTTGATTAGAATTTCAATTAAAAATTAAATTGAATTTTGAAGTTTGTCAATTACTTTCAAAAATATTATCATATAAAGATTTTACACCATTTTAAAATTAAAAAAAATTCTTTTAAAGGACATTGTGTACATTTTTGCTAAACTGCAATTTTTAAAAAAATGTTTTTGTACATGTTTTCCAACAATAGATTAAATTATTACCCAGTTGCTCAAACAGTTTTTATCGCTTCATCAAGTATCGTATGGCGTGGTTTTCTTCCTTTGTTGAAAATTATTGGGGAAATATTTTTTTAATATCTGTGTAGTTTACGAGACAGATAAAAAAAAGTGAAGCAAAATATCGCGAAATTTATAAGATAAATAAATCAAATATTTACAATTTCAACAGCGCCATAATGTGTTGGCGGTGATTTCTTTTAAATAGCTTCGTATGTATATACAATAAACAGAATATATGTAAAACAATTAAAATAACATGGTTTGTTTTATGAAGTTATATCTAAACGATTTATTTATAAAGAGATATAACCAATATTCCGGCGAACTAGCTGGTCGCCTGAGACGACTATTTTTTTCATAAAAATAATTTTTACAACATTTTATTTTTCAAAAATTATCGGTTTTATGACACCAATATTTAGTTGTATTGCAATTTCGTTTTATATCTTGGCAATTTAAAAAGTTTTCTATGCATGGTTTTTAGAAATTTAGGAAATTTTTTTAAATTTCAATAATTTGCGACAACACATTTCATTGCTGAAATAAAATTCAAACCGTTTCGAATAATTTTTATGCATAATTTGCGACAACACTTTTTATTGTTGAAATGAAATTCAAACCGTTTTATTGTTTCGTCAAATATTTATTTTTCGTTACTGAAAGCCTAAGTTTGAAGATTCTGTTACTCTTTTCATATTTTTATTGGTAATGTCGTAAAGATTTTTTTATTCTGATATTCCATTCAATACTTCCGTGGAATTTATAAACACAACTTATTAAAATATCAAGTATACTAAAAAATAAACATAGTATTCTAAATTCTTGATTGCACGTACAATTCATTAATATTTTATCAGGATGTTTCAACTCAATCGAAATTCTGTTGGAAGTGCTCACGTGATACGTAATCACATTTTTAACTGCATTTTATATTATAGATCTTAAATATATGACGATATTTTGCTTATCGTAAAATTTCAAGATTTAAACAATAATAGTTTTGCAATATTTTAATAAACCAGATTGGCATCAATTGCTTTAACATTTCTTTTTTAACAAACGGGAAATGTCCAAAGACTTCGTTCACTAAGTGGAATAATTCTCAGAAATATAATCAAAGGAAAGCAATTTTACTCGCTCTTTAGATTCAAAACTTGTTCATTGAGAGGATCATTTTATTGCTATATCATGCTTCTTCTCTAATATCGATGCTTTTATTTTTCAGTACCTGGGGTACAAAGTTTCGCTCGGCAGGGTTTCTTTTTCTGGTAAAATTGTAAATAAAATCTTATTTTATGGTGCGTTTAAAGTTGCAAACGAAATCGAATGGAATTGCAAATTCGGGTTCGAACATGAAAAAAATGCATGAAAGTCCAAAGCCTTAATCGCACTCCATCTCTAATACCCTTATTAGGTCATGCATAGCTACATTTCAATATTTAGTAATAAAAAAATGTTTTTTGTGTGTAAAATCGTGTTTTTTTTTTTTTTTTTTTTTTTTCCTTCTTCTTCATCTTCTTCAGGAAATACACTGATAAACTTAGCTCGTTTAAAGTTATAAGATAAAAAGTAATTTTTAAAGGTCTTTGTCATGAATTACAAATGGTTTTTTTTATATAATTTTTCTGAACGAATTAGCATTAGCATGTAAATGGAAGCAATTATATATATATATTTTTATTTCATTCCACATAATTAGAAATGAACTTGAAACAAACGAAAATCATTATAATTATTCTCCATTTTTTTGTAATTTCCTAAAGTCATAATGAAAATTGTGCACGTATTTTTGAAAAATATTTTATTTCTTTTTATCTGTTCCAAAATTTTATAAGTATCCCTAACTTTGGAGCAAAGATCGTTTACAGAAATTTCATTCATCTACGTATCTCGTTTCAGTAATCGTATACATATCGTAATCGTAATCGTAATCGAATACATGTGATAAGCTAACGCAATTGGAGATGCTGTAGTCTTGATCCAGCCGTAAATTGTTGTTTTAATCCTTTCTGAGAGCATAAATTGATTCACTTCTCCGAATTAGGATTTCAAACGTCTTTTAAGGTTCCAGAAAGTCATAAATTTGTCAAATGACCTTCAATAAATACTGTCACAAAAAATAAATTCTCTTTTGGCCTTATCTGCCATCTTAGAGACAAGATACTTTAATTTAGAATATGTATCGTAAAGTAACACTAAACAATGTAATTTCGTAATTTTATTATTTATAAATAAATACAACATGGCTACCTCATCATTATGTCAATAATTTTTATTTAAGTACAGAACAACAGATCGATATAATTCTGAAGCATTTTTAAATATTTTTTGGACACAAGGAAAGGTGTGAAATATTAAAATCAGCTTTTAACTATTAGCTATTTTGTCAGCTTTTAGATATCTGAATTTTTGGCAACTAAAATATTTTCTCTTAATATAAAGAAAGTCAAATGGTTTGTTTCAGATAGTCAAAGTTCTTATATTCTTTTAAAGTATTGGATGAAATCTCTTAAAAAAATTTGTTATTTTGGTGGAACTTAGCCGAAGAGAATAAGCCAAAGTGACAACACTTATATTTATTTTAGAAAATATTTTAATTCAAAAGGCTTTGAAAAATTTCTGAACATAGAATATTCTTCAGTTTCATTTTTTTTATTAGTAAATATATACTGATTCAAAAATTCCCGCGAAAAAAAATGTTTGCATGAAATCCAGATTTTTCATAAAATGTGAAATGCGTATATAAAGAGTAAAAAGGGGTTTCTTTAATTTACTTACACGTGTATTTAATTTGCAAGAGCACTTGTCTTAACTTCTCATCCGAGTAATCAGTAAATAACTATGGAATGAAGCCATGCGCTAAGGCCGACCAGAAGAAAAAAAATAAAATTCTTTCACGCTTTGGGGTCTCTTAATTTTACAAGCAGCGACTAAACACCAGCTGTAGAATAAATTATCTGCGTTGGAGCATAAAAAAATGTCCATTTATCTTTTCTCTTTTAAATTGTTGTTATCGTGACATCCATCATTCTTCAGCTTGTAATATGTCACTTTTCTGACTGATTAGCGATCTTTGTTAATTTAGTTTTGAGTAACAAGAATATTAACAAGATGACATAAAGGAAGTTATTTAAAGAATTTTAATAGCGTGACTAACAAAGTGGAAGTCTATATACATCACTAATAGAATCAGTTCAAATTACGTCACAATCATATTCGGAACATTTTTAAATATGTCATCTGTTGTCAAACTGTATGTTGCATTTCAGAATGACAGTTGATTCTCTGCCTTTTGAGTGGTGCATAATGAATTTCGAAAAGTAAATAGGAGTATTGAGTCGTTTAATCACCGGTCAAGTGTGTGTTTTTATTTTTTTTAAAACCATTAATATTTATACAGGGTATCTCAAAAGGTCTTTTATAAACTTTAAGGGTAGGTCAAACGTACATAAACCACACATTTTTGCCATAAAACATGAGGTCATAGCTTAGTTTAGTTAGATTAACGTCCCGTTTTAAAGCAACACTAGGGCTATTTTGGGACGGATCTCGCAATTTTGAACCGCGGTCAGATGACGAGTACGACACCTGAGCTGGCACCCCTTCTCCAAATTTCCACATCACACCAGCATGTGGTCATAATCACGAAGGAAAGGAGTTATAGTCCAATCTTTTCTTTTCATTTTATTCACTGATAAAGTGATCCTTGAAGAAGAATCCCTCTTCCTTAGCGTTTATGACCCATTTCCTTTTGCAAAAACTATACGTTTATGCATTCCTAACCAACTCAGTAAGTTTATAAACGATTTTTTTAACATCCTGTATCTAACAATAGCATTCTACAGTTATATTATTTTTTAAGATAAATATTAAAAAAGTACAGGTAATATCTGAATCAATGATATTACTTTGTTTGTTGCCATCATTCATCAATAATATTTTATACCGATAAAAAAAATGTACATTTTAAGATTTTATTCATTTAGAAACGATTAATGTTACATTTTTTTTACTTATCCTATGACATTTAACTTCAATGTTAAACACAGATTAATCATATCTTACAAATTTTTTGATTGATATCGCGCAGATGAGTTAAACAATGGAATTTTCGTTGATATGGCATTGCTCCGGAACCACACTGATGTCAATGAAGAGGTGTCTTTACATCGTTAAAAACATTGGGAAATGCTTTTTATCAGCTAAAGTCTAGGAGGGTGGACTTTTTCCACCCATTCTACTGACAAATTTCTCAAACCCGGCTTAATGAACCGTTACAGGATATCAGTTAAGCGTAGCAGCATTCTTCTTTCAGACAATGCCAGATTATTCTTCAAAAACGTCTTTGAAGATATATATATATATATATATATATATATATATATATATATATATATATATATATATATATATATATATATATATATATATATATATATATATATATATATATATGTAATGATATTTTAAACTCTCAATTTCAATTTAATTAATTTCCAAGATTTTATCTTAATTTAGCTCATAGTAACTTCATTCTAAAAATATTCTCTTATTTCGTGATCCAATTCCACTTTCTCTACTTAATTAATTCAAGAGAAGCTTCATAAAATTGCTTAGTCAGCTAAACGCCGATATTTTCACACGCTCGGCGTGAAGGGGTAAAAATGTCCAGTAAGCACATTCTTTCTTAAAAGATCCCTGTGTTTCCCTTACATGTGATTGACATGCATCAGAAATCCCTATGAGAATCTTATTAATATATTGGCACTGTGGAGAAATATTTTCCCTATCAAAATCTAAGGTTATATAAGGCGAGGGATAATTTATTTCGGCCCTTTTTTTCCCCACTCTGGCTTTTGTCTGCACTGTGGCGGACGTCTTGTCCGCGTTTCTGCTTGTAAATAATTATGCTTTCCGGATGGATTAAAAGGAATTTAAAAATGTAAAAAATCTCTTCACTGTCTTCAAACTACATCATGCTTCACAACAAATAATGTTACATATATATATATATGAACATGTCAATTAAGAATGTGTGAAAATGTGAGAAACTAGAAGAATGAATTTTAACATACGACTTTTGCACCAGAATTAGGAATCTGTATCAAATTTCATACTCATTCTGTTAATGAAAGAGGTCCATAATGGTGACTTGATTTTGAATACACGGAAGATATTTCAATTCACGCAAAAGTAGAAAAGCAAAATATTTCTATAAGTTAAAGCTGATATTTAAGAATATTTACATATGAATGAAATCAAGTATTATTTAAACAAAACATCAAAATATTTTCAAGCAAAATATTTCATGCGTGATTTTTAACATAAAAAAAATCATACAACGCATAGTGCTTTTATTTTTTTTAATGAAAAGTAATTTGAGCAATCCATTTAAAATAACTGCAAAATTATGCGGAGAATAATAATTTGAAATTTATTTTTGTGTTTAATTTTGGTTAAATTGTTTAATCACAAGCGACAGTTGTTTAAATACTGCTAAGTTAATACAGGAACAATATTTATATCATACCATATATAAAGCATATATTCATATCGGCATAAATTGTACTGAAACTTTACTATTTATATGGAAAATATTAAAGATGATAAGGAAGACTGATATGAAAATTTACGTTTAAGAGATAAGCTAAAACTTTTTTTTACAAAAAGCGTTGAAAAGCTTTTCAGAAAAAGAATATATTTTTTTTCACATAATGAATAAATAAAAATTCATATGAATCAAAATGAATAGGTACTCTATAGAAAGCCAAATTATAGAATTTTTTTCTGACTTTGTTAACAATGCTATAATTCGTAAGAAAGGCTATAGTGAAAGTTTTGATAGAATTAACCAAGTAATTATTTTTTTTTTATGGATTTAAAGAAGAAACATAAAAGAAATTATTATACCATCTATAAAAAGGTTAATTTTCCATCTATAAAAAGATTAATTTTCTATCTATAAAAAAAAGATAATTTTATCTTCAAGGTTGTAATTTATTGAAAGAAAATAACATTTTAAATAATCCCAAAAGAGTTTTTTTAAATTCTTTTGGGGCAATCAGTAATTTTTCAAGAAACTGAACGAGATTTAAAAACTGTTGAGCTCAAATAATTTTCATGTTCAAATTAAAAATAAAATGCAGACGATAAAAAGCTTTTATGCAATATAATATTCTATTTAAAAGTATTTTTTAATGAAAAAAATATTCCTTTTCTAAAAATGCGATTTTTTTTATGCTTGAATATTTATAAGTATTCTAAATTTTGCTCAAAAATTCTGAATATTATCGCTTTATCAACGGTGTTATATCAGCAAAATAAATAGAAAGTCAGAAAAATTTATGAAACAAATATTTTATTGGGAATTTTGACTCTATAAAGTTGCCACGTGTGCATGATATCCGCTTCACTTCATTTTATCGGGAAATTTGTATAAAAAAGTAATTCTTTTCAAAACTTCTGATTAATAGATGTGAAATGATAAGAGGATAAAAATTATTTTCTAGAACAAATCCGTCACTGTCAGAGATTGTTTTTATCTTTAATTATCTTATGAGGATAGTTCTTTTATTATTTTTCAATTACTTATTCTAGTTAAATTCAAGTGAAATAAAATAAAAAATTTAAAAAACATTTTTTTTTTCATTTTCTTTTTCTTAGAGTAATAAATTTATAGTCAGAAGAATAAACTATTACATTTCAGAAAGACATCACTAACGTCAAACCATGAACTTCTACAATCTTGTCGTTAATAATCCTCCTCACATAACAGCTGACCTTGAAAAATAAAAATATAAAAACAAGAAACCTCTCGTAAACACGTGCCGTGCCTGTAATCTTACGCATCAAGTGCAACAGTGTCGCCGATGTCAATTAATATTCCGAAGGTAAGAGTCGCAAGTGACCGAAGGACATAACAAACTCTTCAGAGCTACACGTTCTATTCATACGACAGATGAACATTACTGGTGGTGTCTCGAATGCAGCTTATTAAACTACTCTCCAGGATCAAAGCCTTCGGTCCGCCATATTTATTGTGGGAAGATGTGAAAGAATGAAATCACGTTACATCATTAAAAATATATATATATTACGTGTTTATACAACCTGTTTATTATCATTAATTGCTTATTTAGAATGTTTATGGGAGCATTTTTTTCTAATTACTATATTTGTAACAAGAAATTAATAAAAGGGAAAATGTCACACAATCAAATATTTTTTTTTATTTTCTACTAGCTGCCTTTGGTGACTAGCCGGTTCGCCAGGTATATTGGTTGCATTTAATTTCATTTAATACTCTTATGCATAGCTTCATGCCCATGATTCCGTCAACAAACAATTTTAAGCGTCAAATTGCTTTATATATCTTTGGAATAGAAACTAATTTCATGGCATGATAATGCTATTACATGCTCATGACATGATAATGCTATTACATGCTCATGACATGATAATGCTATTACATGCTCATGACATGATAATGCTATTACATGCTCATGACATGATAACGCTATCTAATTGCCGGATTCATTTATGGTATAACTTACATAGTATTGTAATGTCTCTATTTTATTCATAGTGTAAAACTACACAGGTATTAAACAGGATCTCTCTCTCTCTCTTTTTAAATTTCAACAATGTAAGAAAATCACACAAATATTTTATGAAACAATAAAAATGATTTGAATTTCAGAGCAAAAAAATTAATCTACTGATGAAAATTTGGCAGGAAATTTTAAAAAATTGCCAAAATTCAGGCAAAATTTGGTAGAATGTCATTGAAATGATAATCATTTGAATTTTTATTTGATGCAAAACTTACTTTTATACCGTAATAGTTTCGAAAATTATAATGATAAAACTGCAAAATTTCGGTTGATTAAAATTCTAATTGAAAATTTTTAACAAATCGTTCCAAGCTACATTTTTTGAATAATATTTGCGCCAAGCTTATTAGTTCTAGATCAAATGATCTGGCTTGTAGAGCGCCAGCATATACACACATTCATCTATCTTCATTAATATACGCAAGTTGTATTACTATTTTTGTATGCATTATATGTTTACTCTTTTCCTTTGGCAACTAACTGGTTCACCGGGAATATTGATTATATTTCATTTCAATTCAATCGTTTAATTTTGTCCATGATTTCGCCAAATGACATTAAAAAGCTCTATTAATTTGTTTTACACATGTTTTGTTTCTTGTTTACATAAATCTTCCTAATATATTCCAGTTCCATCACATTACAGCGCTATTAAAACTAAAAATGCCCAGTTCATCTTTTTTCTAAATTTCGCGTTTGTAAATTACACAGATTATTAAACAAAATTTTTCATCTTAAGTTATCAATAGGGAAAAAGGCACATGATTAGATATTTAATGAAACAATAAAAATGATTTAATTTAGAGACAATAATTTAAATCTGTTGTTGGGAAAAAAAGTTTTAAAAATGCCAAAACTCAAGAAAAATTACCACCATTATTAAAGTTATTATTTTCACTCTCCATAAGGGCCAAATTTTGTTGTTATAGGTCAAATGGACTAGCCTGTAGAGTACCAACACATATGCATACAAAAGTATTATTATGAGTAGAAATGAGCCGAGATTTACGAATTCATTCGGATTTCGGAAACAGGATAATTATCAGGTGCAAAATTTGAATTTTTTTACACTTTTGACTTGAGTGAAAAAAATAAGCCTTGTTTCATGTGTGTAAAGATGCAGCGGCTCTGAACTTCATGCGTTTGTATGTTCTATAGAGCGGTAGAACATTTGTATATTTTATCCTGATCGCTTTGAGGTAGAGAAGATACATTGAAACTAAATTTTCCCAAATGAAAACGGTTAAAGATAACGAAACAGCTGACTTTTATTCGTATAATAAAACAGAGAAATGTTTATTCAGCATGTAAATGGATGAACATAAACATTTCGCTTGAACAATATCTTTTATCCAGTATCCGGTATTTGCTATACGAACGGTATGGCTCCAATTAATCCAGACAATTCAAAATCTACTGAATTTTATTAATTTCAGTTGAATTATCAGTTAATCGATTAAATTTTGATGTCGTACGAGTGGTGCCACTTCGTAGGCAAAGTTGTTAAACATTCAAAAATCAAAGAATAAATCAAAGAACGAAAATCAAATTAAATCAAAGACGAAAATAATTAAAATAAAAATATTTTCATTATATAGTGCACTGATGAAGGTTTGTTTTTAAAAATCATTTTTATTAAATGCATTATTCAGTAAAACAGAACATTTTTTCTCTCTATTTCTTGGATATCATAACTATCAGTTGCAGAATCCGTACAAATAATTCAGACAAATATAAAAATTTTGAAGAGTCAAGTTAGAAAGAATTAAGAACGAGTTCTTATTCTTTTTATATTGTTCACTGACAGTGCAATACCCTCAATACTTTTTTTTTGTATAAAATTATAAAAAGATAACGGTGATTGCATCAGAATTCTTCCAGAATTTTCTAATCGAATAAAGGAACGATCCCATTCCACAGATAAAAAAAATTAAGAAATTAAAAATTAAAAATAAAGTAATCAAAATTGAATAAATTTTTTTAAAAAGTGGCAAACTTTCACTGAATGCCGATAAAAAATATTTCGTTACTTTTTATTTATCCTCTTTGAAAAAAACTTTGTTTTCTGTTCATGTAAAGTAAGTATTAGTATTTCTTAAAAATCTGAGCATTTTTATCTTTAATAGTGTTAAAATAATAAATAAGGACTCAATCTTTTAACAAAATTTAAGTAACAGCAAATTCTTGAATGCAATGTAAGGCAAAGTAAATTTTTCCAAGAAGTTTTCTTTTCATTTCAGATAAAATAATGAATATTTCAGAAGCAATCCAAAAAAATTAAGGATGTCTTCTCCTTAACTTCCTTGTACACTTCAACGTAAGAAATTCATGTGGTCAAAAACCAGAGTGTGTAAGAGTTATTCAGCCAAAAATGAGAAAAAAAATTAATTTAAAAAGAATTCAAAATAACCTTTTTTCCTCTGGGATTTACGATTGTTGTCTTTAATTTCGTAATTTCAAAGTTTTCCTGGAAAATTTTTAAAATCTGTTATCTGAAGAATTTTTACTATAATGTAAATCAAGAAATTATTCTTAAGTGGCCTAGGTTTATATTTTCTATAATATTAAGAAATGAAAGAAGTGGGGGGGGGAGAGAAAATATTACTATCGTAAAGAAACTCAAACGAGAGATTTTGATTATCTCCTCGTTTTAAATCTTCCTGAATCCTAAAATTTCTAAAATCTATTTTTGTTATTTTACTTGTTTATTTGTTTATCTGCGCAGATGCTAACTCAAACAGTGGGAATGGTTAAAAGTGTTATCTCCTTTCCCATGCACAAGATTGGGGGCCTTGAATAAGACCGCCAATACCTTACATGGCATTGGCGAACAATAGTTACGAAATATCGATTTTTGGCCTGAATCTAGTATTTTTTACTAAATCTAGAGTATGATATCACTTACTAATTCTTTTGGCGATTTATCTTTGGCATGTGTTTACTATACAAGTGCCTGAAAAAATATGTGTTTTGGACGCCTTTATGCAGGCTGATTGAAACGAAATTTTGACATAAAACTACAGGATAAGTACCAGATCGCATACAAAATTTCATTCATTTAAATGATTGCATTTTTTAATTATCGCTTTTATATGCATTCAAAATACAGAAAATAGATAAGGATCCTCATTCAAATATTAAACTTATGTATCACATTTTATGTATCTAGTTCTTCAAGTTACCGTGCTGACGTGCTCAGACAGACAGACTTTCTGTGAATGGATTTCTTTCAAACTTTGGCAGCAAATCTGGTGTGAAGTCCATTTACCAAATTCCATCCATGTAGCCTACAGCCTTTTTTGAATTATTATATTCACAGACAGACATAATTTCAGAAATGTGTTTTTCAGACTCGTTAAGATTTGAAAGGTGATGATTCGCTAAATTTTAGATACAATTCCTGAACGAGAGGAATATCTACATGCCTGTACGCTTACATCTTAACATGACAACTCAAAATGCAGTTAACTAAAAAAAATTAGATTTAATGAGTGTTCTAATTATAGATCTGCATCTAATTTTAGATTGAATCAGCAAAAGGGAAGATATCTAAATGTATACCAAATTCTTTTCACTATACAACAAACCAAAATACAAAACGCTTTCTATAGAATTAAAAATCAACAGGAAAGCAATGTTGTTGACTTCTTTTCGGTGTCTCTGATTTTTAATGCAGCCCCGAAATTGTGAGTAAAAAATGAATTATGTATTTTCACTGTTTATCGTAAAATAAATGCTATAGTTAAAAAATGAAATAATGATCCCATTTAATGTTAGAAGAAACATGCCAGAAAATAAATAAAATAATTTAAGAAGTTTAAAATATCTTCCTTATGTGTCTTAAAAACTTTTTTAAATATTAAATTTAATAAGTCAAAGGTTTAATCTGTTAAATTCATCTTACAATGACATAAATTTCGTGTTAATTTGAAATGCAGTTAGCGATTTGCTTTTAATACTGGGTATCTAAAACGCGAAAATTCTCAAATTGTGTTTTAAAAAATTTGCATTTGTACTTTAATTAGTAATTAAGAAAAAAAATTATATGATTATTCAAATTCTTTTTTCAAGATTTTCGAAACATTGCTTTAAAGTTACATTAGACTGGAAACCTTTTTTTAAAGCATTCAATTCTCGCTCACAGAACATTCGAAAAAAGTACGATGATATTTAAATTTTAGAATCCGTATCGCTTCACAGAGGATAAACATTTCCTCTTTTTGTTAATCCAAGGAATAATAAGTAAGCATACTTTTTTAGTAAAATAAAAAGTAGAAATTTTTTGTGTTTAATTTTTTTTCTATTATTTAGTTTTTAACTTATAATTCTTTTTTTATAAATTATATGGAATAATTAAATTAATTTTTCTTAAAATTTACTCACATTATTCACAATCGATATGGAATAAAAATTTAATTAGGTTAAAAGATTAACTGGTAAAAAAGCTCTGAAAATATTAAAATATTATATTGAAATCTCTGAAAATAATAAAGCTCTGAAAGCTCTGAAAATAATAAAATACATAGATTTTTCAAAAATTTAGTATATTAAGAATCTAATGAACAATTGATTACCAAATACCATTTATACAAGTCTTGAAAGTGCGTGAAGTTCAATCAAAATGTTTAAAACAAGATTAGTTATATGAGAGGAACGGAACTTTATTTAAATACTTAAGTCCAAACATACGCAATTAACGAAAATCATTACAATTTTCTCGCATTTTCTTTTTAAAAGAATCTGGCAGTTTATCCTGTTGCCAGATGTCTTCTAAAAATAAATAAAACTCCTTATTTAGTTTCTAATGAATAACCTTGAAGCGTGAATCAGTTCAAGTTGAAATGCACACAAGGTTTTAGGTGCAATTATCCATAAAAGGCAGTCTTTTTCCTTATCTACAGATAATCAATCTCATCTTTCATTTTATGATATGTGAATTATTGTTTAAAAACGAATGAACTTTCACAATGGAATTCGTTTTTAATTGTTTTCTTGTTTTTAGATAACAAATAAATAAACTATAAGATAAGACTATCTGCTTAACTGTAATTCATTCTGTAAAGCGGTATGAATTTAAGAAATTCGCGATTGAAATGTTTTCATTAGAATGAGGCCAAAGTTTTGAAAACTGTGCATTTTTTCTTTTGATTAATTCAAGGTACAAATATCATAAAAGTATAAAGATAGGAAACAAGAATTAGAAAAGCATTTTCCTCTAGATTATGCAAATTACAATGTTATCTAAGTAGGTAGTGGCTTTAGATATGCGATGGCCAGTGGTTCTCTTTATAATGATATTCAAACAAGGAACGAATGACACATATATTAATTCGTGATTTCTCATTTGTCTTACAATTGTACAATGAAATAACCAGCTTATCTATAGCAAAGATCTTGACTATAATACTAATATACAAAAAGTCAAATTTGATTCATGCAACCAATCTTATCTTGACTATAAAACTAATGTACAAAAATTCAAATTTGGTTTATGTAACTAATCTTATCTTGACTGTAACAGTAATACACAAAAAAAGTGTTTATTAAATTTGTTTTTTCAAAATTAGCCTTAATTCCAAGATCAAAGCCCTAACGCGATTTTTCTCTCTCTCTCTCTTCTGCTCAACTTTTATAATTAAATCCTCTGACACAACCTTGACCGTAATACATGAACAAGTCCTGCTTAATTTATTGATTTTAATGCCCAATAACATATCTTCTTTTCGGAGATTACAATTAAATAAATCAAAATTATAATACTGATATGCAAGTATTCTCAATTTGATTAAATCGATTTGACAAAATTATTTTAATTTCTAGGGGGAAAGACCTGATTCAATCTTTCCTCTTACCTACTTGATGTCTGCTTTCAATTCTATAAGAGAGCATTTCCAATTTCGTGAACCTCTGTCATTTTTTGTGACATGTGACCTTTTCATATACCTGGAAAATGTTGCTAATTACTTTTTTTCCCTTGCCAATTCGCCGTTCTTAAAAAATTATTTTGCCACCAGAAACATGGTACATCCATGTATCTAAAAGGAAATACATATCATACGCACAAAAATAATAGATACTGTAGCACCTCTTTTTCCTCTCCAGCAGAGAGCGCCCCCTTGTGGCGTTTAACAGAAGACAAGCAGCTGAACGGGAGACTTGCATCCTGAGGTCGACTTTTTCCTATGCGCAACCCTTGCGCTAACTTCGAATGCTTTCGGTTGGAGACGGTGGAATCCCTCCACCATACTGTTTACTTTAACTTAATTGTCTATGTGTGTTTGTAAATTTTGTAGTGTAGTTGTGCTTGTGTAGATTAAAAATATTATATTTAAAACCGGGCAGTTCATTAGAAAATCACAACACACTCACTATAAAATGTGGCGCCCAACATTGGGTTTCTGTAAAGCGCCCCCTTCGATTGGAGAAGGTGGAATCCCTCTATCATACTGTTTACTTTAACTTAATTGTTTATGAGTGTTTGTAAATTTTGTAGTAGCTGTGTTTAGTAGTTAGCTGTGTTTGTGTAGATTAAAAATATTATATTTTAAACCGGGCAGTTTATTAAAAAATCACAACTCACTCACTATCACAATAATACTGAATTTGATAGTTAGAACTTTTCTATGCTTTTGTTCAATGCCAGGTTTGCTGAGAGATAGGACCAGTTATCACTACTAGATTAGTTACAACGGGATATCTATATTTTCACCATTACATTATGAGACATATGTTTCACCGTTATTTCAATACAAAATTGAAAAACTCCATAATCTGTTATTTCAAATACTTGGTTTATTTCATTTCAAATATACAAAAAAAAAGTATTTTAATCGTCAAAAAATTTGACCTTGAAAATTTAATGAATATTCACGGTTTTGACCTCACCAAATCCGGAAAGGACATGTTTGGAATTACGTGTTTCTGTAAACAGGTAAAAAATTATGCGTGTAAACATATATCTGTAAGCATAAAAAAAAAAAAAATACGCAACCAACTTGATACTGTGATCATTCAAAAATCACATATCACATCCATTCCGGGTGTTCGGTAAATATCATAATCTAAATCTGTTAATAGACATTCAGCAGACGATTCCTTTTCAGACATTTTATTACTGCTACTATTTTTATTTTGTTAAAATATTATTACAAAGAAAAAACAAACGATTTTTTCTTTGATAAACATATTTTGTTAAAATTAATTCATTTATTTTTTGTATAATAGCTGATGATCAATTGTAAACCTTCTGGAATCTGGCAGTGCTTGTAAGAACGCTGTTATGTTGAAAGGATAAACAAGCCGATGGAATTATAAATTGCTTTGAGTATTATTTTAGTTTTAAGAATTTAAGATGCTCTGCAGGCTATAGTTTGAAGCTTAAGAAAACGGGTAGTTTTCTAGGTTGTTGTGATCACTTTTCCAAGAAATGGAACGAACTCCATATTATGACTTTCGGTCCACTTTTGCATCAATTTCGCTACACAATTTACTCGCATGTACTTTTATTCCTTAATCTAAGCACATGTAATAAAATTTTGTAGAAATATTTTTAGATAAAGAAACCTAGTATTGGCATAACTATATCTAGCTTCAATAAATAAAAATTAAAGATTTTTATAAAATGTAATTACATGAACATATATTAACATGCTTCGTTGAATCTTTAAGAAAAATTAGAATTTTGATAAGATGAAATTATGAGTAAATTTAAAAACCAGTTGGAATGGTCTCCCCAAAACTTTCTCGCATACTCTCTAATAAACTTACCATGCCAGAGAACGTCTTACATGGCACTGGCATACAATAGTAACGAAATATTAACTTTTGGCGGGAATTTAGCTTTTTTATTAAATCTATCGCGTCAGCCTTGGCGAGTTAATTGGCGATAAATCCCTGACATACATTAATAGTATCTAAATATCGAATTTCTGTTTTAGACACGATTTTTCTCAGCCGATTAAAACCAAAATTTGATCCAAAACCGAAATTGTAATCATAAAATTCCGTACCAAAAGTCAATCCAAAATTAGATTTGACTCAAAATTTGACACGCGTCTACACTACAGATGTTAAATCTGTGTACCGAATCGTGTTAACTTATATTTGAGCAGTCGGACATACGGACTTACTCTAAAGAGATCTTATTCAAAATTTAGCAGATATCTGCTAATGGTTTTAATACCATACACCAAATTTCAACCGTCTAGCTCAAAGCGGTTTTCAGTTATCTTTGTTACAAATAGACAGACATTTTCCAAAAATGTATTTTCGGTCTAAAACGTGGAGATTCGTCAAAATCTCGAATTCGAATTTTTTAACGATTACCATACTTTCTCTGTACTAAGCATACGAGAAAGTTAAAAGTATTTCCTTATAAATTAAAGAGTTAATTATCCAAGAAGAGCAAAATTTAAAACCAAAGTAATCTTAACTACCTCTTTAACAATAATGTGTGCAAAATTGTTCGATTAATGAGTCAGATATTCTATTAAGTTTCCTGGTCTCCCATTCGTAATTAGAATTCAAACAAGGTTTTTAAACTATAAATTATAAAATAGGGAAAAGGGTTGAAAGCAAGATGGAGAGTTAGTCGAAAAGAAAGCAAATAAAATAAATTTTTTGATGTAAATTCAAGTCATGTTTGTAACAGAAAAATATACTTGAGTAAGCAAGGATTTTTTTTGAAACTGGTTTCTGTTTAATCTGTTTAAAATGAAACCAAATACAAAGCTTGATCGAACTTAATTCAAGCGTGAACTTTCTCCATTTAACGAAGATTTTATCACAGATATGTAATGATACCAAGGACAGTTTTCATGGCTTGACTTAACAGTCATACTTGCATACCTAATTGCTGAATAGCATGAAGATATTTCAGATATCTATGAAAAATATCAACAATACTTTAGATCAATTTACACCTTCACTTTTTCTTTCCATGACCTGAATCCGAGTGTTCTAAACATATTCATTCTCCATTGTATATTTCCACAATTTAAGTTTTTTACTTTTGATGAAGCATGACCAAATAACGTCCCTCGTGGCATAAAGCAAAACTATAATCTCATTTCTCTTAGCATTAGAGTGTTCTAAAAGTTTTTTTTCGCTCCTTTTATCTACTATGTTTTTATATACATGCAGGATAATATATTAGTCGTTTATGACAGGGTTTCATTTGTCTTAGAGTTTTTTAAAAATATATTTCATTAGTGACCCATTCTCTTTTAAGGAATTTTCTACACCGTTTAATGTGTATAGCCAAAAAAAAAAAAGTGCTCATATTACGCTCCATTGCTTTAAAAAAAATCGGGAATAATGTTACAGCTATTAACGATTTTCCACAGTTGGTTAACAGATTTAGAGCTGGCAAGCCAGCATCATGGTCTAGAGGTAGCGCGTTTCCCCGTGATCTGGACATTCTGGGTTCGAGTCCCCTTTCGGGCATGGTTGTTCTTTGCCCTTTGTTCTCTCTGTGAGGTGTGTGAAAGAGACCCCCTGTAAAAATGGGTTGTGCAAGCAAGTGTGTGAGTGTCATCTTCATTTGAGCTAAAGTCAGACCTCTGCCCTCGGGTGTTCAGGGGTCTTTACCCTCAAAAGCTATTTCACTCCTCTCTCCCCGATCTCTTAGCTTGATTTGAATTGGTGAATGAAGATCGCAACAACTGCTCAGAAACAACATATGCTGCTCTTATCGAGACCATATATAGTGCTCACCAGATAGTGGATATCACTGATATCCCTGGGACAGCGGTATATAATCACCTGATCAGAATAGAATATCAATCGATATGAAGTTTGCGTTTCACCACTATTGAGGGAAACCGACTTTATGAACTAGAGATGTACTTCTCCGCCAACTTTAAAGAAATTCTTTTTTAAACAGGCTTGTCAGTGGAGACTGAAGGATTTTGTATCAACATGTCCTTAAAAATGCGTTTAGTCATAGTACAATAGACTTTAAACTGTTGCGAAGCGTCGAGTTCACTCGAAAAAAAAGTTCTTTTGTTCATTTGTTGAGACTGGAAAATTATAGTTTGCGACGAGTTGTTTCCTCAAGGTGAAATCCCAAATTCTACTAAATACTACAATCAACTGGATAAAGTGAAAGCCGCCATAGCAGAAAAACGGCCATGATCGGTTAACCAAGGAGATTATCACAGGAAGGAGTTTTTCATCATAGCATTGGGGATAAAAAATCCGCATATCGCATTAGCTATACGAGAAACTTTCGGAACAAATAACCAAAATTCATGATAATCCTGTTTAATCAATAAGGGTTGCACATTTTAATTTTGATGCTAAAGATTAATGAAATAAGAAACTACAGTATTTTTCTAACAGTAGAATATAAGAAACTGCAGTATTGATATCTAACATAGAATTAATTATTTAAAGTCATTTAAAGAAATAAAGGTTATCTTTAAGTCCAGAAGATCATCCCCCCCCTCCAAATTAAATTACTGTCAAATGTTTTAAAAAAAATATGAAAACAGATGGTGTTATGAAAGGGTTAAATTCCGATATTTTTTTATGTGACATTATACGAATGCCTTGTATGGTATCGGAGAATAATAGTTATACAGTAAAATATCTTCAGATACCACCAAAATTGGTCGAATCGGTACCAAGATGTTTAGAGGACATTATAACAGCAGAAAAGGCATGCAACTAAATATTTACGCTTTCTTTCTGCGCGAGATATTTTAAAATTTCATTCGTGTATTCTCAATTTTTTGAGGCGAAAATCTGCGTATGTTTATTTAAAACGCTTCTGAAACATTTCAATTTAGAAGTTTTTCGTTGATTGTTCTTTATTTTTGCTTTAAATTTGTTGTATGTAAAAATAAATACATGTTTGCAGTTCTCGGTACTATGTTATTTATATTGAAAGTCGGATTTATCAAGTAAAAGTAAGGTGTACTCTCAATTGTTTGATGTACTGCATATATTTATTTATAATACTGTTGTGAACGAAATTTTCTGTCTTTTATAATGGTAACTTATGACGAATTTCTACTTTTTATTTTTAAGTATTTTCAGTTATTCATAATAGATTTATTCAAGTAAAAAAAATTTCTGTTGGATTT
The DNA here is from genome assembly GCF_947563725.1 of Argiope bruennichi. NCBI lineage: Eukaryota > Metazoa > Arthropoda > Arachnida > Araneae > Araneidae > Argiope > Argiope bruennichi. Next base: position 50,117,827 of record NC_079154.1, on the reverse strand, counting down.
TCTTTAAAAAAGGGATATAGTTTCATTAGATTTTTTTTAATTTATTAACAATTTTTAGAAAATGTAAATTATTGTTCACTGTCATGAAAAATGAAGCAATGGAGCAAAAAATTGCAAATAAAATCTTGGAAATAAATAAGCTTTTCTAGACATATTATTAATAATAAATTATTAAATAATAATTATTTTAATATTTTAGAAATTTGAATTTTATGAATATTTGATTAACTGAAAGATAAAAGCCAATTCTGTTAAACATTTAAAAGCATTTTTATGAAAGTAACTAATATTTTCTTATATGAACTGTTTTAAATATTTATAAAAAATGCAGTAACATGTATCAATCGAAATTTAACTTTTTTCTACTTAAAAATTATAGTTTTCTTTTTTTCTTTCTTGTATTTCCGATAGATTATGAAACCTCAAGTAAATATAAGAGTTAAAATTTTCAAAACTTAAATATTATTTAGCAAAATAAAAAAACTAAAAAAAATTGCCCTTCGACGAACGAAAAAAAAAATCTTGACTAAGTGGAATATTAGACGAACGAGAAAAAAATTATCTTGACTAAGAAGAATATTAAACAAACGGGAAAAAAAATATCGTTTGATTATTTTTTATCAAAAAATATTGTTTGATTATTTTTTATCATGATGAATGTGGGCGAATTATTTTATAAAGTTATAGAAATAGGCTATCTAAAAAACAAACTTAAGACGATTTCGAAAATCCTCAATGAAAACGAAAGAAAAAATATTCAGAATGAACGGTGCTTAAACGAATGAAAAAGTATCGTTTGAAAATTTTTTATCTTGATAAATATAGTTTTTTCCCCCTTCACAAGACTAACAATGTAACTTATCATCGAAGCAAAATCGAATGTTCTGAAGTGCGACATAAAAGATGACGATAACTGTCTTTCATTTTTACTCCAAAAGGAATGATTGCTTTTTTATTACTGCTTCGTAATATTACGTCTGTCGACTGCCGTGACGCAAACTTCAGTTTTGACTCTACTTTTTTTATCATATTTATCTGATTCCAAAAGTACTGATTCATTTTAGTGATATTATTCATTCAAACGCGAAACTTGTTTTACATAATTCATTCCATAAAATTATACATTTGTTCTAATAAAAAAGATGAATATAAGAGTATGTGTTCTCAGAATATCTAAATTTTTTTTTTAAATATCCGAAGTTTTCAAAGAAATAAACGAGGAAATAGCGTTGAAAAGGACTCAATAAGATAATTTCGTTTTTATGAATGTTCTATGATCCAATTTTGAATCATTTAAAGCAAACCAATAATTATTAATAAAAAAGTTGAAAAAAAGTTTTTTAACATTAAAAAATCTCAGACTGATATGTTTGAACATATTATTAAATAATAAGAAATAAATGGATTATTAGAAACATTCTGTGTGTATCTGTGGACCAGATCGTTTGGTTTACTGCTATGAAATTTGGCACGTGTATCTTGGCACGAGTAGAAAAAGATCCTCAAGGATTTTTTTAAATTTTAATTAAAATTTTTATTAATTAAAAAGTAAGCTAGATTTTGAAGTTTTTTACCGATTACTTAAGAAAATATTATTACACAAAAATGAATTTTACGCCGTTCTAAAATTTAAAAATTGCTTTTTTAATAATACCAACTTAATATTTGTATAAATTTTTCTTGTATTTATAAAACAAATAAAAAGTGAAGCTACAGTAGTGCGATAGTTAGAAGATAGCAAACCGGACATTATGTATTTAATAGAGTGTTGATACCAAGATTGATCCTCATTAGAAAAATTCATATTCAAAATTTTTATATTTGACAGCTTACGGATATCATCGATATGAAGTTATATCTGTATAATTCGGTTTTGACGGCGACCAAAAAGCGCGAAGTATAAATTTCACCAAGTTATATAAATATACTCAGGTACATTATTATTTATTATGAAGAATTTTGAACGTGCGAATCCCATATTATATAATTTGACTGTAGAAATCGCCCGAATTGGCGAAATTTTTTTTGGCTCTTTTTTTGTCGCCGTTGCAACCGATATATACCGTTATATCTAAATTATTTAGCTGAAATTAAATACAGCCAATATCCCTGGAGAACCAACTAATCACCATTTAATGTTTTTAAATTCCACAACTTTGATTAGTTAAAAGAAAAAGCAGAACTAGATAAGAAAATTTGAAAAATGAAAATATTTATCGAAATACAACAAATGCAAAATACTATTTATGGCATTAAATGGCATTAAAATAAGTGCCTAAAGATTACTTGAAGAACAAATAGTTTCAAAGGCAGACATTGGTGTCAATTAATGTTATTTCATATTTATTTCACTTTTTATAAGGTCCATAATTGTGCATGCTATCTAACAACCAGCTGCATATTACCGTACAATAAACAGCGACTTCTAGTTCTTTTTACTCCAACAAAATTTGTAAAAGATTCCAGGTATAAATGGACATTAAATAGGAAAAAATTAAATAAATTGATGTACATTAGGCTAACAGGGTTTGACGGTCTCCAAACGGGTTAGAAGGCAATATACTATTTGGAATAATATTCCTTTAATATGAAAGCCATTATTGGCACCTCACTTTCAACTTATCGATTAGGCTTCTAAGTTAAAGCGAATTTGTGCCTTTAATTTAATAGCTAAGAATTCGATTAAGGAGCTGAGCAAATATTCTATGAAAAATTTGAGAAAATAATTTTGTTAGCTATTGAATATTCCTTAAACCTAGAATTCTCTTTAAATTTTATTTAATATTCTTTAGAAATCTTACTTTCAAAACGGCTTTTTTGAGTGGGTTATTTTGTTCGAAACGATTTAAAAAAAATGCAGAGATAGTTCTTTAAAAGAAATGCAGAGATAGTTTACTTTTGCCTTTTACGTGAAAAACCTAATTCATTATTTCTTTAGAAATGTTTTTTCCAGTTTTTCTCAATGTACTTGAATTTATGAAGAAGCAATAATTCGCTTCAAAAAAAGCATAAATATAAATTCCTTCCAATTTTTCTCTGTTGTTCCTGCTTACAGTTAATTTCCTGTTCCGAGTTAGAAAACGATATTAAAAATACCAAAATATAATTCAAATTTTTAATATTAGTATGTTGCCAAATCATATCTTCTGAGAAAAAAATGCGTGCATTTCCAAGGCAAATAATTCAAAAATGGAATTTTTCTGCACACTGTAATTATTATTATCTTACTTTTTTCCTTTTATTTTTTTCAAATATTAAATATTTTAAAGCTTTAAAAATGCAATTAAATGATAGCATACAAAATTTGATTTAATTATTTTCATATGAAAACGACTCAAACTGATGTGAGTAACGAAAGTGTTCTTTGCCAATATTAATTACAATCTTCTTCGCATCTTTGTGTCTGTCTACTGCACATTCTATTGGCATTATTTGCTCCTAACTTTAGAAATAATTTCGCTTTTATTTTAAATATTTTTTTAATTATTTCCTTAATATTATGACTCTAATTCTTACATTAGAACTTTTATTAACTTTTTTGGATCTTTTCATTTGTTCTTAAACAAATTTTGTCAAATTTATTTAAAATCGTTTTCTATTTACATAAGCATCATTGGATGTTCGTTTGAATCATTGGGTTTACTGTTGTTTGAATTATTCATTCTCACTCCCTTTATGTAGTTTAATTATAAGAATAAGTCTAATTTAAATTAATTTAAGTTTCAAAATAATTTAAATTTTTAATATATTTACTTAATTTTACTAAATTATTAGTTATATTTTTTATTTTTTTATAAATTAACTTATAAATGTGTATACCAGTGTTTCCAAATTTAACATTATGTCTGAAACGGATTGAAACGGGCTTAAAAGCTACTTTTTAAATGGGTTTTATACAAACAATTTTCTTAAAACTCATAATTAATATGAGGAAAAGGATTCCTTTGCGTAATTCAGTCAAAATACAATCACGTTATAGCGAATTTTTAATATGATAAACCGAAACAGAGCATGAATAATAGAATGTAAAACTGTCATTTTTTCTTTCTCATATGCGAAGTATAGAGAAAGCATTGTAATCGTCAAAAAATTCGAACTCGACATCTTGACGAATATCCGCGTTTTAAAATTCCTTAGTTCGAAAAACATATTTTTAAAAATGTGTGTCTGTCTGTCTGTGACAAAATTAACTTAAAAACATTTTGAGCTACACGGATGAAATTTTATATACGGTCTATACGCCAAATTTGTAAGTTTCTGCCAAACTCTGAGCAAAATCCGTTCAAAAGAAGTATGTCTATTCGGCTGTTGGAAAATGTTAACGCTGTAATTACAAAACGAAGAATGCTGCATGGATAAAATTCTGTACTCAGATTTAACATGCATAGTGCAGACACTTATAAAATCCAATGAGGGGTTGACCATCCGTCAATCTGTACTTTCCGAAATATGTAAACGTAATTGCTCAAAAACGAAATGTCTTAAATATATCAAATTTAGTATGAGATTTTGGGACACTACAAGCGTAGTTTTGTGTCAAATTTCTGTTCGTAATCTAAAACCTAAATTCAATTTTCGGATATTATTAAGAGCATGCCAGGAATCAATCGCCAAACAACTGCCATGCAAAGCATTGTATGGGATAATGCATTTATAAGAGAGTATGCGTGAAAGTTTTCGGAAGATAACTCCCTCTAATTTCTTTGATTTTTAGTAAATTAAAAAAAAATAACATAATTTTCAACTTTTCTTTGTTTTAGTTGCTGCATTTATACTGTAACATTCCCCGTTTCCCAGTACTGATAAGACATTTACAGTCAGCTATGTCGTCGCTGTTACTTACTAAACCCCTCGAGATAGCCAGATGGTGGATGTTTTCACCTGGGTGGTCTCGCATCTGTTCATTAGCGACTACAGTGAAAGACCACATGTGGAATTCCTCGTCCAAGAGGTATTGATAGTACCTTGAAAGAGAAAGGGGTGTCCAAACATCTGGATGCTAGACATTTCTCTTTGTGAAAGGACCTTCCCACGACCCATTGACACCGCTGAGAGAGCATATTGCTGAACCCCGATTGGCCGAAAAAGAGCTCAAATGACCACTGTAAATTAAGAGGCGGAATTTGTCGCCGAAATAAAGCGCGGAGTTTGTTTTTTTTTAGGGGGAGAGAAGAAACGAATTGCAGGAGACTATTGGACTACGCCCACGAGTTCGGAGTCTGAGAACCAACTGAGTTTCAAGAAAGCCTTCGACTTTGACTGCTATATCTTCCACTGCAGGTGTAAATAACTATTTATTTAACAAAGGGGCTGTAAAATAATGAATTGCCTGGAAATTCTGCTTCGTTATTTTATCAGTCTAGATCAAGACATTACAATACACACGCGCATTGTAACGGCTTTAAATATATTTTTTGTATCAATGTTATCGTTGCTTTATAATTAAGATCAAATTTTTGAAATACTGAAACAGAGATAGATAAGACGAGCCTTAGTCTATTAACGAAAGACTTATATCTGAAGTCGTTGGGGAAAATATGTGAAATCTCGGTAGATATTTGCGATGGAAATCACAAGAGAATAGGAAGATGAGTCAATTCTTTGGATTGTTCGTGGTCATGTTTTGTCCAATGCTTTATTTATTTAGTCATTTTGGTCACAGCTTATATTCACCGTTTATATTCTACCGATGATCATAAGCTTATCAATAAATAAATAATGAGTCTCCCCCACCCCGATGACCTTCAATGCCTTGCATTCTTTCGGTTAGACGAGTTGTGCGATAGTTTAAGAAGGAAAATAAAGCAGATTTTAAACATTATCGTATTACAATGTTTCGGATTAGAGATTTGATCCTCCTATTTATTTATTTACTTTATACGTTTGTGCAGACTCAGACGCCACAAAACAATATAAGTTATTAGACAACTGAGGTGATGCGTACTGTTATATAGTGAGTACAATAATTAGTCACATACTCAAACACAGTGTCCTGCTATTATCTTGTGAACATAATGACACAAATATGTTTGTGGCGAGGCATATATCACTTGACCTCGCTTGGTGTTTTAAAATTGGAGTTGGCATTTTAATCGGTATTGAGAACAACAATTAGTCGCATACTCAAATACAGTGTCCTGCTATTATCTTGTGAACAGAACGACACAACCGTGTTGTGACGAGGCATATATTATTTTAAAATTGGAGTTGGCATTTTAATCGGTATTGAGTACAACAATTAGTCACATACTCAAATACAGTGTCCTGCTATTATCTTGTGAACATAATGACACAAACGTGTTTGTGACGAGGCATATATCACGTGGCCTCGCTTGGTATTTTAAAATCTTAAGTATTTTCTTATTTTAGCTGTATTGCATTGAACATACAAACTTTTTATTATTGAACAATCACTTACGATCTTGTACAATCTTGCCAAAATTGAATTAGAAGTTTTACTCGAACTCTACTAAGTGGGATAAGTTGTTTTTCTCAGTGACTATAAGGATAAACTGGTTCATATTTTTGCAAATAAGTTGAAGTACCTTTTGATGCGATAAATTAAAATAAATCATAGATTGTTTTACAAATTAGTCCTGAAAGTGTAGCTATTTGGTTATACCGAGGACCGAACCGAGGGCTGCGAGAACGAAGAAGTTTAGTTATACTAATGTCCCGTTGTAAAGCAACACTAGGGCTATTTTTGGACGAACCTCGTAATTTCGAACCGCGGTCAGAGGACGAGGGCGACACCTGAGCTGGCACCTCCCTCTCCACGCCACACCACACCAGTGGGAGAACGCTTGGAATGATGGATTTAACGTGCAACAGACACCCTTACACGACGGTTCTTTGGTGAAATCGGGTCTCGAACCTGAAACCTTACGGCTCACAAGCCGAGACCTTATCACTAGGCCACCGCGGCCCCCGTGAACGAAGAAAGCAATAAAAGTTTTATGGGTCTCTAACAGCGACCGTTTCAGCCATTACAGGTTTTAACTAAGCGATGGACTGACCTTATCTTTGGTCAGTTGATGTCTATCGTCCCTAGCGTCCGTTCGTTTGTGATTGTGAAGATTTCTGAGCATTTTTTGCATTAAAATTCTATGACATCGCCTCTGGATTACTAAAACGAAGTACCGTATCACACTTGATTATCATGTGAGTAATTAAGATTATTTATTTTTCTTTAATAGCAGTTTTTTTCTTCGAGTTATAAGTTTTAATGCGAAGTATACATTAAGCCTAAAATCCTTTCGTGTCTCTTAGTATTAGATTTTCTTTATTCATTGCAGAGTGTAAACAAGAGTGGTTTAACGATTCATATAATTCAATTTGTGTAATACTAATGGCAGAATTATTTTGTCTGCTTATAAAATATTTTTTTGACTTCACAGAAAACCTTTTTTTGTTTGTTTGTTTGTTTCACTAATTTTTTGCATTCAATTTTTTTTAAACTTCTTTTCGCAGGAAATATTTTATTTTTAAAAATAATTGTAAACAAATCGATAGCTATTAAAGTTCAGAAAAAATAACGTTATTATTTCAGATAAATAAAACGATAATTAAATATTTTGAAATATGCACAATGTTTAAATTTATCTTTTGATTATTTTTACTCAATGGAATAAATAATTTGATTTCTGACGATAGGCTATTTTTCCTGGAAAAATGCATTAAATGGATAAATGAATGGGAAAAAAATTCTATAAGAAAAGAAACTGGGAAAATTGACTGCTTTTGTTCATTCGAACATACAACCAAAACAATGGTAGATATAATTATTTATCAGCTACAGATTTCTCCTAGCTACGTATAACTGGCAAATATCAAACCGATCCTCTGGAAAGCAGATTTGATCAATACAGACAGCTGTGTGGTGATAACTTTAGTGTTTCTGTTGAATAAATTTTACAAGCAGAGAATAATTAAAAATTAATACCTTGTTAAAACTGCATTAAAAAAATGGCTCTTTTCATTTGAAATTTTTTTTTGTGTGTGTGTGATTTTTCAGAAAGAGAAGCACCCTTCCAAATCTAAAAATTCGAAATAAAAGGTGTAGATTTTACGTATGAAGAAGAAGAGTTGATTCCCTTTATATATTTATTTTTCTGGATATGCGGTTTACAAGCTAAAACCTTACTTGCAATGTAGCAATTGTATAAAATTATTATCAGGGGAAAAAGAATAGATTTTTGAAATGACGAACTTTATTGCTAAAGAATATTTGGAATAAGGGAAGTTGACATATCCAGATGAAGACATCGTTAAAATTTCTGTAGCAATTTTCAAAATTTTTAAATTTTTTTAACAGATAATGAAAGTTTTTTCCACTCAGAAAATGTACGATCAGCATTAAAAAAAATAATATTAAGCAAAATTCCAGATTTAAATATTACAGGCATATGCTGTGCATGTCAACGAACAAAAGAAGAGCACAGTCGAAAATTTATATCGGTTTTTATTAATATATTTTTAAATAATTATTCCAAGCTCAAAAATAGTAGTGCAAAGTTAAGTAAAGGCAAAAAAAGAAAACTGATCATCATAGAAAAAAAAGAAAGGATATCATCAGTGCATCTTAGTTGTATTTATGGAAACAAAGTAATAATATTAATAACAGAATTTAAATTGTTGAAGGATAAAAAAAAAATTTTTGAGAGGCAAAGTCCAACCACACCTCCTCGTGGTGCTTTTTGGGGAACTCTGACTTTTAAAGAATCAGATGGCTGACGTGGCTTTGGCAATTTCACGTTAAAGTTCAATGATTTTTATAATTTTTTTACTTTCAAATTGTGTAAAAAATTGCCCATTAAAATATTTTAAAGAAAGAAAAAAAAACTATCTTAAACAGTTTTATAATAATTCTATGAAATTATTTTTTATGCGAAATACCATAGCTTAAAATCAATTAACATATATTTCAAACATTTTATGTGTATTATTCTATTTATGTACAATGAAATTTGATAGCTCTCTATATAAAATTATCAACAACTTAAGAAAATGTAACGATGCTGTTAATTACTTTTAAATTTAAAGCTATTTTGCTTAATTAGGAAGAGAGGAAGAAAACTGAACGAAAAAGGATGTAAGCAATACGCTTAAGCGAAACACAACCATCGCTTAGTCGTTTCCCCTTTTCTGCTGTTCCAGTCCCATAGAAGAGAAAGCAGTCTTCTCGGTGGCCCCGACCGAATTCGCAACGTTTGGGTTTGTAGCCGAGTAACATGACCACTAGACAAAAATGATCACTCATGTCCAGAGGCTGTTATCTGGCTTATAAAGCTGCACCACATTACTCCGTCTCCAGTAAGACGAACGATATTTTCCGCTGTTTTTAGTGGTGATATTGGCTGTTGCGCCTTACCCATTTTTATTGGCTGATTATTTATCAGCGTTGATTTATTTTTTATTTATTGTCTGATTATTTATCAGCGTTGATTTATTTTTTATTTATTGTCTGATTATTTACCAGCTTTGATTTTTTTTTTTTTTTTTTTTTTTTTTAGTAATTGGCTGATTATTTTTCAGTTTGATTTATTTATTTTGCCTGCTTAAAAAAATTTTTTTTTTTTGGTAGAGAGCGCCACAACAGCTATACGAAGGTTGCGTATTTTTCGTCATCGGGCACCAGTGTTGTGATTTGGTTATAGCGAGGACCGAACTCGCAACGTTTGAGTTCTTAGCTGAGTAACATGACCATTAGACAAAAATAATCACCCATGCCAAGAGGCTGATATCTGACTTATAAAGCTTCAGCACAAAAGAAATCAAAATAAATTGAAAATTTTTTTTTTGCTTATACTAACAATTCGAAATGTATATAAAATAAAATAGGATTTTAGTTTAACTTAATTTCTCTTTTATGCAAAAGAAAAAGGAAAAGCATTTAAAAAAAATAAAGATACTTTGTAACTTTGCTTTAGTACTTTACTGTGCGACAATATAGTAAGGTAAAGAAGGAGGGGATCAACTAAAAAGTTTCCTGAACTAAAGATGGAGGCGAATTAATTAAAATGCTTCCTGAAGCAAAGATGGAGACGAGCAAGTAAAAAAAAATTCCTGAAATGGTAAAAGGAAGCCAAATCGAGTCAACTGACCAAAGCTCCGTCATCTGCAACCCATCGGAATTACCACATTTGGCAAGAAATCGCCAAGAAAATTAGCTTTGACAATGGTTATATTCTGAAAATTCAATATAATAGAAAACAATTCAGAATATTAATGTGATATTCAAATATATAAAAAGCATAGTTTTAGGTTATTGTATTGGCTAAGTAAAAAAACGTTTTAATAATTTTTATCCCTGCTTTTCTATGCATACTATTGTAATAACAAGAAAGTGCTGCTGTAACTATCGCTATCTTTATTAAATTCGTTTGTATCAAATGTACATATCAGCTTTATCAAAATATTGAATCAATGATTTCTAAATGACAGTGTTCTAAAATATGCTTATTTCCTGTTTTGAAATTATAAAAAAGTTGCTTTACTAGTTTAACGCTTTCTTTCTATATGCTGCTTACGAGAGATCTGTAGAGTTTCACTTTCAGTATTCCTAAAATTGTCATAAATTGGAATCAGTTTTCTGCTAATAGCAAAGGATTGTTTTTCTTATAACTTTTATAATATTTCAGTCATGCTAGAGAAAAATCGGAAACTCTCATACATTGATCTTTCCATCATTCAAGAAGTATGAAAGTTAATTATTATATATATGATCCATCATGAGATGTTCTTTTTCATTCTTTTTATTAGTAATTACTATTCATTACAACACCTGAAACTGGCATTTTTGGGTGATTTTACTTCGGAAAGGGATGATGCGTTGTAAGATGAGCGCGTTTTCTTACTTCTTTGTTAGTTTTTGATCTTGAACCCCCCGGGAGGGCACCTCGAAATGAGGATGAGATGCTTCCGGCATGGTGGTTGTATCTCGCCACCCTGGAGGGTACACTAATAGGTGGGAGATCTGACTCCTCCCATCGATGGCGGGACGTACTTCCTTCGGGGAGGGTTGTACCGTGGCCGGTGACGGCCCTTAGGACTCAACCACAGTTCCCGCCAATGTTTCTGTTGCGGCGGTCCGGTCATTCAGTTTTTATGGTTTAAATCCGTGTGCCTCCATGGCGGGTCGGAGAGTTAGATGGCTGACTTAGTTTTTGACCTTTATTTCTTTCACTTTCTTTTCCCACTTGATCCATACCTTTAAATCCCCCACATACGTTTAGATCTGTAAAATTTTATTTTAATACGAAACTTGTATATTGATTGTTCACACAGCCAGTTCAATAGCTGGTTCGTCTTCCATCTCATGTCTATTTTCGGTGAAATAAACGATGGATTTATGTAACTAACAGTTGGCAGTAGATAAAACGACAATTAATTTTAAACTATTCTATAAGCGTCATATTTAAAATTTGCTCACTTTCGGTTTCATAACATAGTATCATTCATATTTCTGCACAACAAAGAAGGATGAAAAATCACCTGAAATCGCAACGAACATATGGGGAAAGATAACATGAAGTTGTCAGTATTCCCAATATAGCTATATTCTTAGGTTTAGAAAAAAAAAATCCAGAACCTTTTATTTCTTAAAAGCAGACAATAAGAAAGAATTTATCGGAGCGACTGCATTTTTAAAAATATGTCACTTTTAACATAATTCCACATACAGGATGTCCAACCTAATCGTGCCTCAATAGTTAATTTTTATGCTTTTATAATAAAAATACTTTAAATGTTATAAGGGATTATATTTTATGTCGTTTCTGTTGTTTCTAATGGCACTTGCCATAGATAAGCTCGTTAACGAAATCACCGATTTTAAGCCGAGGGTGCGTCTCTTGTTTTTGTAGTAGTGCCAACTAGAGCCAAGAGTACATCTTAGTTACTCACGCATCACATTCGCTTGCACAGCCCCTTTTTACAGGGGGACACATTCACACATCCCACAGATTGAACAGATGAAGAACAACCATTCCCGAACCGGGACTCGAACCCAGGACGCCCAGATCACGGGGAAGACGCGCTACCCCTATGCTAGGACGCTGGCATTTTACGTTGTGAAAGTCAATATTATACTCCTGAATCAATTTTGAAGCCTAAATTTTTATACAGTCCCCCTATTCTATGAATCATTATTTTGAAAATATTCTTAACATAATATAGTTTAAAAAAATAATTCCATTCGTCTACGACTAAAATACGTTATGAAACTTCGAATTCCATTAGTTTTTTTAAACAATGAACTACTGTTGTATGCTTACGCCTTATAATTTACTTTATATCAGAAAATAAAGATCTATAATATTAATCTGCACGTATCGTCAGATAATATTAATCTGACTATCTCGAAATACATGAAGTAATATCTGCCGTTTTATCCAAAATATTAGAATTCCAAACTGAAATTAATTCATAATGTTGCCATACAAAAAAACTAAATACTAAAGAAGATAATATATATCACGTGGAGAGTCAATAATGCAAAGTCACTTGTTTGTAGTAATACAAGTTTGATAAAGTCATATCAGAACGGAACAACCACCATCTTGCATAAGTTCCGCCAGTTAATTAGCTGATCTTCTTCAAGGAGACCTGTGAAATGGGATTAAATCGTGTAAAATAATAACATTCGAAGCTTCATAATTCGGTCAGTTTTAGTCGCAGAAAAGTAGACTCTTTTTGTTTAAGATGTTAGTATGTCATGTATAGGTTGCTAAATATGATTAACAGGACCAGGGAATGGTAAAAATTTTATACTTACAGATAATTTCAGCAATTTTTTTACTGATTTAAAGAAACTAAAATATAATTATTGTAGTATGAGCCGCTATGCTACTGTCTTTCCCTCGCCTGCAGATGGCAGTAGTGTTCCGCCTAGACGGAGAAGCAAAGCAAGCGGTAGAAAGACGCTTGGAGCGGGAAAGTGTGAGATATTGAAGGATTAATTGAAATTGAAGGATAACAGCCATTCTATGTTAGCCTAAATTGCAACCAACCCTGTACTTTTGTTATTTTGCTTAATGTTTGTATAGTCCCGTGTTCGTCTATTAAAAATATGGAAAAGGCAAACGTGTAGTCTTCTTTCGATTGGGAACACGACCCTACATTATTTGTCTCATTTAAAGTATTTCCTAATTAGCAGTCAGTATATGTTTAACAGTTTAGAAATTAACTTTCGACCAATATTTAAAGGGATATCCCTATATATTTTTACTAACTATTTATTTATGGGAAATTAATATTTCACAATATGTTTCTACAAAATAGCGCAACTCTTTGGTTCTCGATGTTTTTAAAAATAATCGCTAAGTTTAGCTTGTATTTGAGTTATAATAGGGGGAAAAGATCTGAGAACTCTCGTGTTTTTATTTTTATTTGCAAAACATTGAGTGCTCATTATGATCAGTGAAACATTTCGATGTAGATGATGACTTTCCACTTAAGCATTTAACTATTAAATTTGAAATTGAAGCGTGTATGTTAACAGGAGTTTAAGAAGAAAAATTGCTGGTAGAAATCTTGACATGTTAATAAATAATTCAACCAATTGTCCCTAAAATCTTCCCTATCTATGTTCCCACACAATCGGAAAATCCGTATTTCAGGAAAGATAACTCTAGAATTCCAGTTTAATCCGAAGCGAAATTACTCTTGCCTCAAAGAAACAGTTCTATTTGCTCTCTGTAGACGAATAAACCATGTCCTCCCTCCCCCAAATGACTGAAACATCCGTCATTGACAAAATCAGTTTGGAACCGCTGGTTGTTTGTACAGGGAGAGGATTAGGACGGCAAAGTGTCTAAAGAGAATGATGAACATGTCAGGAAACTCGTGCTATTTATTTTTCTTCCCTGCTTGAGTTTTAATTTGGAGTTTTTGTAAGAGATCATGCGATTCCCCTGTCTGTTGATTTAATCGATTTGTTCACTGGATAACACCAGGCTGTCATTTCCATCACTCCAGAAGTGTTGATTAGAATGTGAGGTTTCATTTAATCCGATGTGTGTCATGATTTCATTTTGAATACTAGTTGTCTTTGGCGACCAGCTAGTCCGCAGGGAATATTGGTTATATTTGATTACAGTCAAATCATTTAGATATAACCATGTCCATGATTCTATCAAATTGTGAGACATTAAAACTGTGCTATTTTAACTGTCTTACCTATGTTCCGTTCATTGTGTTTATGAACCTTTCTAATGGAAACCTGTCCCATGACATCATAATGTTATCATAAATAAAATGGTCCGGTTCATCTATCTTGTAATTGTCGCGGTATTGTCACTTCACTTTTTTTTATCCATCTTGTAAATTACACATATATTAAACAAGATCTTTCTTCTTTAGCTTTCAATACTGGAAGAAAATCGAGCTATTCAGTATTTGATGAACAAACAATTCATTGTTGAATTTCATGACAACATTGTAATCTATTCTTAGAAATTAGGTAAAAGAAATACATATGTATATTTTAAAGTTACGAAAATTCAGGAAAAATTTGCATGATTATTAAACTTACGTTATTAAAACGACAATTTTTAAAATTTTGAAACGGTGCAAACTTTACGTGAGAAAAGATACTTCATATTGAACATCTGTAAAGGAAATTTGAAAAATTTACATCACTTTTTTTATATGAACTATTATTGCCGTTCACAGTAAAGACATACTAAACAACATTAAAACTCAAATATTATTTTATTGCATCCTGTATATTTCGTGAAAGCAAAAACAATTGGAATTTACTAAAAAAAACCCAATGAAATCCGGAAACCATACCGGAACCAGGTCAACGACATAGCACGGAATGTGTTTCTCACAATAATAATAAAAGTATCCACTTAAAAGCTTAGCAGTACTTTTACTATTTCTTTTTTGTTGTCATTGATAATGTTTGTTTGTTTGTTTTTAAGTTTGAGAAATCTTATTTAATTAGTTCAATTAAAAACATTTGATAATTTTTCACATAAAAACAATGGATATAGATTGCCATGGGCATTTTCCTTAATAAATAATTATCATATTTAAAAAGCATTTTAATGAATTCAGTTGTGCTTTCGCTATCAATAAATTCTACTTAACTGGAAATCACGAAACTGAAATGGGAACAACTTACACTAAGCTGCTCATTCAATACTTTTAAGTAATTGAGCCTTCTGAAAAACCAGCAAAACTTCTTACATTTTTCCTGTTGCGACCCCTTTTTGATATAGATAAAAATTCACTACCCTATTTTCATCATGAAAAATTTAATTGCGCACCAAAAATGGTAAATGAATAACGAAATGTATCAATTTGTTATTAATTAATGAATGATTAAAAATGAAAAACTCAATTTAAAATGTGTTCGGTAAATTAAAAAAATATATATTGTTAAAACTAGATAATTTTTAAAACTATTTTTAATTGTGTAAGATTTTTTTGGCAACTAAAGTTAGGTGAGTTAAGGATGGTTATGGATACCCGGATGCACAACTCACTAGTCTTAATGATCATTCTTAGGATAAAACTTTGATGTAGTTACATCATTTTTGAAACAAAGTGTGATGAGGAAGCAAAATTAATAATAATATCATGCCCGGATAACATTTATAATAGGAAAATCATTAAGTCAAGAAAAATTCATAGTAATCCCCTCTGACACTATTTATTAAAAATACCCATTACTTTCAAATGTAGAAATGAATATTCTTGCTAAAAGTTCATTTTGTTATGAGATTTGCATGGATTTTGATGCTTTAAATAGCCCTCAAATCATAATTTTTCCTTTTTAATATATAAACTATGTAGTAGGCCGTATTCTTTGATCATTTGTTTCAGGGCATGGTAAATATAAATACAACGATGTAAATAGATAAATATGGTACGTAATCTATAAATAAAATTATTAATATATATTAAATCTGAATCAAATTCGTTGATAGAAAAGATATATTTTTGCTTAACAGTTTCAATATTTATTCTAAGAATATTTATAAGGATTTGTTTTTGTCCGCGCGCAAATTGTGATTCTTTTAGAGTCATGTTAAAGGAAAATTTTATATTTATTTTTAATTATTTCATCTATTTAGCCTTCTCCTTACCATTGATTTTCAAGGAAAATATATACATTTTTATTGTCCCTTTAAATTACACAAGCATTATCATTCTTTCAGCAAAAATCTTAAATATATTGATTTGTATGACTTATTTGAATATTGTGATTATATTTTCAAAAAATAAAATGTAGAAATATGAGAGAAATAACATTGCAATCAAATTATTGTTGTTAAATAAAAAAATATTTCAAGTTAAAAACCACATAAAAGTGATTTTTTAGGGATAATTTTCGAAATTGTTAACGGAGAAAACCAGAATTAAAAAGTTAAGAAACAACAAAAGCAGTCATTAGAAAAGGTCAATCATGTGCTCTTTTATAATATTTTTATTATTGGGAGCAGAAAATTTTTGGATATTTTACACCCGCATTCATTTTTATACAGATCTTATTTATATCTCCTTTTTTATTATATAAAAAGTGTTTTTTATATAAAAAGTGCAAAGAAGAATCGAGTCATTACTTGATTCGATTCATTCTTGTAAATTTGGAATTTTGTCATCTTTTTTTGCAATCACTTCCTAATGGATTAAAGTTATGAAACTGTGCAACTGTATGTTCCAATGATAATACAATGTTTTTTTTTTATATTTTCTTAACTTATTTATGAATTAATAAATTGATTTTACATTAACTTTTATTCCATAGGTAATATCCATTGGGTATGAACTTGATAAAGAAGGCGGTCACAAAAATCCATAATATTTTTAATAATGAATTATTAATCATATTGAAAACAAGATTAGGAAATAAAAAATAGTGAAAATATTGCTAAAAGCTTGCTTTTATTAATATATAAGTATAAAATAATTTTTATTAAATATATGGCGGTAGAAACAAGTTCAAAATGCGTGATTTGCTGAAAATAATACTAATTACTCAATTCAAAAAATACAATTACAGAACTCAAGTAAGTTCTTGTTAATATACTGTTTATAATAAGAAGGGTTATTATAAAAAAATATATATATTACTTAAAAAATTAAAATATATTCAGAATGTGATTAATTTTTTATTTATTTATTTTGCTTATATCTCAACTTTTCATGTTTTTACGATTTTGTTTTTACCTCTATTTTTTTATTAAAAAAATCCTTTTTTACTTTTAATTAATATTATTGCTAAACTTATTTTTTTATTATGTTTTTTTTTCAGACGATAATTACAATGTCTCTCAAACCTCTAAAAACTCACATTTAATATAATTACAACGTTTCTCAAACCTCTAAAAACTCATATTTAGTATTGAAATTTTCCTCTTTGATATTTTAAAAGAATAGACAAAACTCATTTTATCCTTATAGATGACGAGATGTAGTTAATATATTTTTATTATTTTTATTTCGAACTGACTTTTTCCTTCCAGACTCTTCGACTCACCTATAGAAAAATTTTCCGGAATTATCCATGACATGCTGATACTTCCTGATTCGTATCGTCGCTCGTTAATTGTGCGGAAGTACAATTTCTTCTTTTCATTACTTGAAAATAAAAAAAAAATCGTTTGATAGAACATAAATTAGAACTAAAACTAAAAGCTACAAATATTAAATATAATAATTAAAGGATTATTATAATAAATAATTACGGAATTGAGTATTTTGATTTCTGGAAATTTTGTATTTAGCTTGTATAATTTTCATTTTCCTATAAAATCATGTTGATTAGTAGAAATAGAGAACAATTTTGGTTGATAAATAACTAGCTCTGTTACATTTAAACATAATCTCCGACTTAAACCAAATTAATGAATCACTGCCATTTAGTTATATATATATATATATATATATATATATATATATATATATATATATATATATATATTTATGTAAAACTAAAAATCGTCTGCTTAAAAAAATGCCCCGAATTCGTATAGAATTCGAATTAAATTTCATTTTTAATTGATAAGTAAGTAGTTCATATTAAATTAAAAAAAATATTCACAGAATTTGATTTAAAAAAAATAAGAATGCTAAGAATTCCCCTTCCAAATTTTTGCTGTTGTTAGATTATGATTTTTCTAATTTAGAAAAGAAAATAAAGTAAAACTTTTCATTCTTTGTTTTTTATTAATATTTTTATAAAGAAATTTTTCCAATGTCTAAATGTGATGATTAAAAGTGAAAAGCAGGATAAAAATAATGAATTGATCATCGTTTGTTTTATGTAAGAACCAAAGAATGAGCAAGATTGAAAATCGTTTGAAGAATGACGTTTGATAAAAACTACATTCTAAAATGTAAAAATCGTTGGATGTTTCTTTAGTGTACCTTAAATTGTGTGAGGGGTGAGGAATCTGCTAAAATAAAATCGTAGTTAAAAGAAGTAAATTCGTATAATTTTGATTAATCTGCCAAAATGTATCTTAATTTGGATTATTTTTTGAAGAAAAATAATTGCACATTATAGTGGTAAATATATTTTATGTGTTTTGATTAATTTATTTTACAATATCTTTTTTATTCTTCTCTCTTCTGCAATATCTGCAGCTTCTTTAATGGAGTTCAGAAAACCTGTTCTTTAAATTTAAAATGCAAATATTTGCATTCCGCCCCCCCCCCTTTTTTTTTCTAGAAAAATCTACAAATTAAAATCATGTGTTTGGAAACATTTTGCCTCTCTTCCAATGAATTTTGAAACTTCTTATAAATATTATCAAAATTATATTTTGAATTCTTTAGTCTGAAATATCATAGTACAATAAAAGTTTAGACTTGATTCATCTATATTTTTATTATCAAAATTTATTCTTAATTACATAGAAGTAATAAAATTTATATATACACACAAAAAAAAATCTATATAATGTCGTCACTACACAAGTATGTAAAGAAGCAGCTGTTAAAAGATATTAAAATATCATTATAAAATATACTTTAAAATATTTTAAAAATTTATTAAAATTTAAAAAATTACATGAAAATAAAATTGGTGTTACTTTAAAACTTTTTTTTTCTATTGAAAAGTAGTAGAAAAGCGATATTTGTACAGTTATAAGTCACGACGATGTTAAGGAAAAAACAATCGATTTTTTAACTAAAAATCTAAACTAAATTTTGAAAACTTTTTCTTAATGAATATCTTCTATTAGTGAATATTCTTCTATTTTAGTGAATATCTACAAGTAAACTTATCATAAATTTTGCCTCACATTAAATTTTTAAAAATATCAAAATGATGTTCGCAATTAGGTATTTAACTTCATGCTGAAATTAAATATTCACCATAATTCATCTTGGTGCTTAATAAAATCTGCTTCCGTAATTTCAGACTTTATTTTCAAATATATTAATTTTGTTATAAAAATAATTTTTCATGATTTTAAAGAAAAACAGTCATTATTTTTACCCTTTATCGCCTGCAATCAGAATTCAATAAAATATCTTTCACTTCTGCCTTAAATCCAAGAGTAGCGTAAAATGATCTTTGATAAATAAGAGATTAAGTATCAGAACTAGTTTTTCTGAAGATTCAGCTCTTGCCAATTAATGCAATAATAGAATCTAATTTATTACGAGGAGAGAGGGGGAATAAATGAATTTGTATGCACGATTTCTCTAAAAACAAATAACGAGATCTAAGTATCCATGTCAGCTGAACTAATCAATTCGGAATCCAAACCCTCTTGTCACCTTAATGTCTTATTTTATATACACTGTAACACAGAGAAGGCTTTGTGAGAAGAAATTTTCCCCCTTCGTCTTTCTACTTTTTTTTAGTGTATTTTATTAATTATCTCGTGGCGCCCTCTTTAAGCGAAGTTTGAATACAATAAAAAATAAATCGATTATAAAAACAAAACTTTTTTTCTACTTTTATTTTTAATTTGTAAGTTAAAAAAAAAAAATGAAAATTTGAAAGAAGAGAATAACCTACTCATACTAAAAATGGTTGCATCTACCGTTAATACGTTGTTTAAAACTCTAAAATAGTAAATTTGAATTTAAATAATTCTTACTATGTTTTTAAAGTAGATTATGAGAAAAGGGAAAATTGGTGGGTTTAAATGAATTCAAATTTTTCATGGAATTTAAATTATTATTACTTAAAACACTTACTTTAATGTATTTATGTAGGCAATTTTCTACTGCAGTGACTCAGTGGCGGATTTAGACATCTTGTAGTTAAAAATATTGTAATACCACACTTTTCACAACTGGTCAATATAATTTCACATTTCAAATAATTTTAACATGTTACTGATTTATTTCAGTTAATCTAATAAGGTTATGGAAAAAATATTTTTTATTTGTATTTGGATGAAAAAAATAAGTAAAGTAATGGAATTCTTAAAAGAATAAGTTAATTATTTCCTTAATTACAAGTTTGATCATTTAATTAGTATAAAAGCTTAGAGAAATAATAAAATTCAGATAAATATAACATTAAAAAGTATTATTTCACAAGATTAATTGAGAAGAATGTAACAGAAACAGTTGATGAATAATTAATGTCCCAATATATTAAAAAGGAGTAATTAATTTAATTTTAATTAATGATTTTAATAGCTTAATGTGTACACATATAGTAGTCCTAATATTTTATAACTAAAAAATGACACATTTTACACGTTTGACAGGCGAATAATATTTTTCAATCGATCTATCTTCGTCCACCCCCTTCGGCCCAGCATCTCTATACAGCTACCTAGTTGGAAGCTAGTCACTGCAATTGGATTTATTTTATCCGCTCCAATTTTTATCTATTTCAATTAATCATTTGGAAAGTACATAAGATTTATATAATATATATGCCTTGCATAAAAATAACTTGTAATATAACGTGAATAAATAATTTAATTACTAATTATTAAATCATCCTGATTATATATATATCGAGAGAACTATTTTGGTTGATGGATTACTGTCTTTATTACATTTAAACAATCCCCCATTTTAAGTTAAAATGTTGAAATTTCCTTTAATGGGAATAGATTCGAATTAAATATCCTGAAATAATCAATTTTCAATTTATAAGAAATTTATAATGAAAAAAGGGGTCAATTAAATTTTTTTTTTATAAAATTAGTTTTTGAATACTTTTTTTTTCCTCCAAATTATTAGAAAAATTATTGGAATACGATTATTCAAATTTGTAAAAAGAAAGAAAATAATATTTTTCCTTTTGACTTTCTTATTATTACTTTGTGATTCAGGATTAAAAAAATCAACACCCAAGTACGATGATTAAAAGTAAAGAGTAGAGCAGAAATATTGAATTGTTCATCATTTACTATGTATAAAAAAATAAAGAAATATCGTGTAAGAAACCATCATAGATAAAAATTACATTCTTTAGTCTTAAATTTTAAAAATTGTAAAAATTTTATTAAATGTTCTTTAACTACTTCCCCTAAATGGTTTCACATTTATACCTTAATAAACGAAAAAACAAACTAGATCAAAGTTATTATTTTAAAACTATATAGGATGCCGCGAATTCTTTTATATACAATCCATAAGACATCGATCGAAGAAATGTATATTGTATATAACTAGTTTCATGAACATGTGATGTTTGGCTATGGGTGGTGATAATTGGAAAGACGCTTGTATCTCCCAGCTGTTGAAGATGACATCTTTGAAAACGAGGAGGAAATTAGGATCGACCTTAGGAAAGAGGGGTGACTTGTCTGGCTTGTTTTCTTCGTCCGTGTTTTGAAAGAGCTATATTTTTTTGGTGTGTAAGATACTACACTTAGTTCTAAAGTGTGTTTTTGTCTATTCGTCATATAAATAGAATACATATTTTCTTAAAATCTAGCACCTTCATTTCCAAAAGGAAGAAACATCGCAGATTAATTGATAAGAAGATTGCTGACAATTAACCTACGTTTAATCACCGAAGGAAAAAAATTATGATATATTTTTAATAATATTTCTCCTAAGGATTTATATTTCCTTTTTATGTTTCTCTTTTTTCAATGCACTCTTTTCTCCTCCAGAATATCTGCAGAATTCCACGTTTAAATTCAGAAAATATATTCACTTTATTCAAAATGTAAATTTCCACATTTAATTTATGAGAAATGTCAGCTTCGAAGCAAGGGGGAGAAAATTGTACTCAAAAAGATTTTTTAAAAAAATCCTCTTTCAATATATATTGAAATTTCTAATAATTGTGATCAAATGTCTCCTTAGATTTCAAATTCTAGTTCGAAAAGCCGTAGTAGGCAAAATTTTAGACTTTATTCATCTATTTGAAATTCATCGTTTTGATTGCGTCAGCCATTCTATCTTATGGGAAGTAGCATTTCTTTCATGCAATTTACAGAATGAATACTGGCCTAAAACTTATCATGTTATTAAAACAGGAAGTGAAAATTCTACTTTGAAATTAATATTCAAAGAAAGCAATTTTTAAGATTATAATGTTTATAGACTGGCATACTATGCACGCATTGCGTCATTCTACATGAATGATGAAAAAATCATTCAAAGAGTTCTGCAGTACTATACTGTCGTTGTGCCTAGAGGAATTAAATTTGGTATAAAATAACTGGATAATAAGAGCCCATTAAGAAAGAGTACATTTTTTCCTAATTCTACATTCCTAATTAAATATCAATCAAAATTATAATATTTCTTTTTAGTGACTGGAGAATATCATTACTCAAAACCATTATTATCCCAATATAAATTTAAAAACTTAGTTTTTCAGTTATACCAATTGTGTTACCATATCACTATTATCTGATTTTAAAATATTTTTAAAAATAATTTTAATTCTGATTAATTGAGTTCCAAGTCTGAGTGGCCTTACTTCTACTCTTTTCTAAATCTTCTACTAACTACTCTAAAATATTTCTAACATACCAAAAGAGCTCTGTGTGGAGCGCATTGTGATCACTAGAAACTTCTAACTGTTTAGTTATTAGTCAATTTCACCCCCCCCCTCAAATGTAGAAGGTTTTTTTAATGACATCGTGACATTTCGCATTTCATTCGAAAACATTTCTCTTTCAGACGAAATCTCTTTTTATGATCAACTGTTTCTCATAGTTATAATTGAATTTATTTTGTCTTTTTATTTTAAATACAACCTACAGTTAATTTAATTCTCATTAAGTCAGTGGAACACTGCAATTCTGGTTTTGTTCCAGTTCTGTTCTTAACGTTTGTACATGGATCATGTGATCTCTTAATGGAGGAAGTTTAGCACCGATTTGTCATGATGGTTAATGAATTTGTGTTGCAAAAATTAAAACTTTCTCTGTTTTTTATGTTTTTGGTAGGAAGTTGTAATTTAAACTTGAAGTTATAAAATTCTATTATACAGATTTTAAAGAGACTCTATATTTCTCATATTCACATACGAAAGCACTGACGCACAGCAACTTTAATATATATATATAATTGGAAGCATATTTATAGTTTCGTATGATGGCAATAACAATTCTGTTGATCTTATGATCCGTTTATTTATTTACATTTTGTTAATCTAAGTGGATTTGGAAATAAATATGCATTAAATACATCTACATATTTTGGAAATGGTATATAAAATATTTTTATTTTAGTAATTGCTTAAAATAGAAATATTCAAAAAATTTTGAATCCTATACGATCTGAATGACGCATTTAGACAATGTAGTGGAAGGGAGGGAGGAAGAAATTATTTAAACAGTTATTATTTAATTGTAATTAAATTTCAAACGAAGAAAAATTTATTTCTATTTTATCCTTCCTATTGTCTGATTGGATATTTATTCCATTAATTTTCCTTTCAAGCGTATAAGTGATAACAAGCGAACGATCCTATTACCACCCAATTTATGATGACATATTTAGATTCTCCAAACGTTTCTTTGTGGTTCGAGATTTTCTACTGCAATTCCATTCATACTTTTAAAACTTGTGATGTAAGCAAATGGAATATTCAGGTATTCATTTGAAATTACACAAATTGTCACTTAAATATATATTAACATATTTATCTTTTTTTTTTGTTATTTTGCTTGAGGTCATTTTCGATTCCTGTCCATGTAAAAATGCGATTATCATTATTCTTTCAAACGCATTCTAATGTAGTCTTTACAGTTCATTGCTGAACATTCCGTTGAAAATTTAGAATTTGCAGATATAAATTCTTAAAAGTACAGAAATTCTTTATACTGATATCTTGCACAAATATTGAAATCTTGCCTCTCTTTCAGTTTTGCTACAAACTTAATTTTATTTATTATAATCAATGCACATTTAGTTATGATGCATACTGATTTCTTTGAATTAAGTAATTTTAACCAATTTACATAGTTTTAGTTCAAATTGTATAATTTTAACCACTATTTGATTCTTTGTTTCATATTAATTACTACTTATATTAAACCTTGTATACCTACTGTAGGAAAATTTTGATTTTGTTTAACAAAATTTGATACTTTTCTCCTTTTTCGGTTTAAAGCTGACCCCAAGCATAAAAGAAAAAAATATATAATCTGAATAAAAAATATTGCTGTACTTTATAAATGAATCGATTGATTATAGAAAAATAGTTTTATAATAATAATATCCTGTTAATGCAAAATATATTATATTTAAAAAATAATGTTATTAATTTTGTTATATTTATTATATGTTATATATATATATATAGCATAATTTAATTATTGACCTGGTAATGGCTGCAAAAAGTTTAATATTTGAATCTCATAAAATAAGTTTTGATAAAAACTTAATTAATCATTCCTATTCTGTTATCATTTTCTTTATTCTTAGTTTTGATTTGAAATTTAAGTGAAGGACATTAAATTTCGCATAAAATTGCTGTCATGAGCAGTTAGAAAATATTGATATACAATAAAGTTGAATAATAAATATACATTTAAAATCATAATTATTTTTAGTAAAATAATCAGAGAGATCTGAAACGATATTCAGTTGTCTTGTTGCAGATTTATTCCAAGGTATCAGGAGAAAATTTTCTTACTACATTTTCTTAACCCCTTTACAATAAGAAAATTTCAGTTTGATTTTTCGTAAAGCTATTTTTCAATCTTTTATGGACATTTATTTTGTAAAGATAAGCAAAAATAATAATTTTATCTTGTTACTTTTTAATTCTAATAAAAAAAAAACATATCTAATGAATAAATTTAAAAATATATATATCATTTTTTTTTGTTTTGTTTTGTTTAGCACACAAACAGAAGTTCAGTTGTGCTTTCATGTGTGCCATTTATCGCTTTATCCCCATTTTTCTCAAATCCTAATAAGAATATAAAAAAATGTTCATAAGTTTATTAGAAGATGAGAATCATAGCTTTAACTACTAATCTAAAAGTCGTAACACTAACTAAATTCATGTCTTGTCACCAATTACATATTATTATAGATAATAGAATACATGCCTTGGTATTTGTGTTGAATTATCAAAAATGTTTTTGATGTGTGTTTCTGAGATTTGCCCATATTAGTAAAATCATAGCATTTGTTAAAATATTTCCTAATATTTTTGAATGGCAATAAATTTAAATAACTGAGATTCTAAATGATAGATATAAAATGTTTGGTAAAAGTCAACATCTTTTTTATTTAAAAAAAAATAAATTGAAGTACATGTTTGTCACTTTATGAGATCTTAAGAGTGCACAAAATAGTGTAATAAAAGATATGAAATTTTAAAAAAAAGGTTGATTAAAAATAAAATTTTAGCATATCAATTGCACAAAAAAAGTATTTTAGAAGTTTATTTTTTGGAATTTTACAAATAATTTAAATGATGAGTTTAATTGAAACTTGTAAAAGGATTAAAGATTTTATAACATTTATAGGATTATTGTGTTAGAAAATTTCAGCATATTCTAATAAATGAGCTAATTTACAGTGCCATATATCATCAGTTTATGCATCAAAATGCTATGAGATATTGATAATCAAAACTTATTGTTACATTTCAAAATATTTATGTACTCTACACCAATAATTTACATTTTTGTGCTTTAATAAAAATTAGAGTCACATTTTTTCATATCATAATGTTTTCTTTTGTATATTGTGTCTTATATAATTGTTTCTGTCTTAAAATCAGAATATCAAATTTTGAGGTTTACAGTGATTGAATATATAATATTTAAATTTATATGGACCTAAAACATGTACAAATATCTCAAAATTTTATAAAAACTAATTTTAAATTTAAATAATTTGATATGAAAAGGCACAAGAATTGTTAAGAAAAGAATGTTTCTTGGGATTTCTTACTTGTTATTTCAGAGAAACATCTCATGTGAAAGTTGTTCACAAAATGAATGAGTAGCAATGAATTCCACAAAATTTTCAAATGTTTCTCAAGATCCCCCCCCCCCTTAAAATATTTTTTGTTTCAGTCATAAAATTTTTCATGAAATTTGTCTCCTAATCAGAATCATGATATATCTCAATTCCATTAGAATAAAATTCTATTCCAAGGTTATATTTATTTAGAATATCATGGAAAATAGATTCTAAAGATTTTAAATCTCAGACCTTGTTTCAGCTTCTGCTCAGAAACATGTTGAACACAGTTATCAGCAAATAATAAATAATTTACTATTAGCAAATTTGTGTAGTCTCTGTTTTAAAAAATTACTATTATTATTATTATTATTATTTGCTGTTGTTTCTTTCTTTCTTCCTTCCTTCCTTTCTTTTCTTTTTTTTTTTTTTTTTTTTTTTGAATAATTTATGAAAATACTTTTTAAGAGTTAATGCAACCTGCAGATTGTAAGGTAGATTTTCTGAACCAAATATGATTTAATTGTAGGATAAAAAGGATTCTATATGTTCAAATTTATATGCTGATGATTTTTGTTAAAATCTAATTAAATCAAAATTTGATGAAATAAATTTTTAGTTAGAAAATATTAAAAGATTGTTATATAAAGTATGAATTATTGATTCAGCTGAGTAACGATTAATTATCATGGCAGCAATTGTGAAAAGAATGATATGACTATTTAATACTTTTTAGTTAATTCAGTGTTGGGGGGGGGAAATGCTTTGTTATATACTAAATTTTTATCATAAATAAAAAAAAAATCATGCATTATACAATATAATTCAGAAATTACTTTGTTTTGTTCTTATTTATATCTTTAACAGCAATACCTTTATATATTTCAGCAATGTGTTGCAAAATTTAAATTATAGCACACATAAATTAACTTTGGGCTCTACTTTTTGTCTTTCAGCATTATGATATTTTGCAATTTATAGAGAACAAATTATTGGTTATTGATTCAAAAACTGTAATGCAAATGATGCAAATCATAGGTTTGTATGAAAATATTGTCTCTTGAATACTAGTAGCAATCCTGTTAGAACTTTCAAGAAGAGTTATCAAAGTGAAAAGTGACTTCATCTATTATAATATTGAATATCAGAATGCATGGTTTTAATTTGACAGATTTTTTTTTATATAGAAATGTTATGACTTTGAATAAGATTAGTTAGAATTTAAGTTTGAGTTCAAGGTATATTTATTAGTTTTTAAAGCTTTATTTCCATAATTATATGCTATAAAAATATATTGTTATGCAACATGAATTTTTTACATTAATAAAAATTTAGTATATGGTATAGTGTATTTTTTTAGAAATTTGTATTGTTAAAAGTCTTTAAAGCACTTTATCTGATTATGAATATATAATATTTCCTTAATATGATATAAAATTACCAGAAGTTTGCTTTTTTTTATTTGATTATGGTAATTATTCTTATCTTTAAGCAATTAGAACCAACTGCTCTCATAATTTTTTATTATGACCCTATTTCCTGTTAGTTTTATATCTCTTTCACTGAGTTTAAATATTTGAAATTTAATTGAAAACTAAAAGTGAAAAAAATGCAGTTGGTACCTTCTTTTTTTTTTTTTTTTTTTTTTTCTCTTTTTTCTTAATGCATTTGCTCATTTTTTAGATTAACATTATATTTAGAGAGTACAGAATGTTTCCTTTTCTTCTTAATTTATTTTGTCAAAGTTTTTCAATTTTTATTATGTCTTTACACTTAGCTTTTAATTCTTCCATTTTCTCCATTATCAATATACCTCACTGATTAAAATTTATTAGAGTACAGATGAAAATAATTAATTCCATTACTAGTAAATCATGATTTAAAGTTTGGATATTAATTTAACTTGGTACACTAATTTTTATCATGACTATAGGAGGATATATATATGAAATTTGTTATGTTAATAACAAAAATATAAATTGTATTTTGCTTAATTTTATCTCATTATTTGTTAATTTTAAAAAGCTTTATTTCCTTTAGCCTGTGCTTTAATTAGAAAAGACATTTAGTCAGAAAATTTTAAATATGGTGAGGAGTGTTTATTTTTTTCTATTCCCTCATATTTTTTTGTTTGATAAAATTATTTATATCTGTCTCCTTTTCTTTTCTGAATTTTTTTTTTTTAACTAAGAGAAACTTAGATTTACTTTTATCCTCTAAATATTTGGCCTTAAAAAATATTAACTTTATTTATTTATTACTATCATTTATATTATTTTTTTAACAAATTTTAAAGAAATATGATATCCAAATTCATGTTCTGTTATTAAAAAATACAACTGTACTGTTTTTTTTTTAATTTTTTTTTTATAATTATTGAGGTTATAATAAATAGAATATAGATTGCAACAATTATCTTAAATAAAAAAAATTGTTATTTCAGATTTTTTCAGCCCCTTTTTATGTGTCTAAGGTTAATGAATAGAAACTGAAGATTATATATTAATGCATATCATTCATTTAAATTTTATGCATTAGTCATTTGAGATTAAATTTTTACATGATTAATTCTAGAACAGGCAATATATTCTTCAATGTTTTGTAATGATTTATGGCAGTAATGAAAAGTGAAAGCGTTTATCTTTTGATAAATAATGTACAGTTATTCATCCTTTCTTGAAATAAAATAGTTTTTATTTAATTATTTTGAATTTCATCCTTTCCTAGAAGAAGTAAAATGAAACAGCAAAATAAGTAGGAACATTCCATTAAAAAAATTAGTAGAATTTCTTATTAGAATGTTGAACTGAAATATCTAAAGGTGAATTCTTTTATACATTTTTTAAACAAAAGTTAAAATTTATAATAATAATTAATTGTTGCATATTTATTATCAGAGAAGAGCTAGATGTTGAAAGTAAAGAATCTATATGCTGAATGACGTCAACTATAAACTGCAAATTTAATATTATAGATAATTTTTACCTTAGAAATTTTCTGAAATTATTTAATCCCTTCAAAAGTTTATGACACCATTTGAAATGTATAGTACATATAAATTAAATAAGAAATATCTTTGATTTTTAAAAATCCACACAGCTTTTTTTTATGCAGAATTTTTTCTTCACCCCTTTTGTTGCATTTCATAAAACTGTATTATTTTTTTTATTGTTCTATAAAAAAAATATTTATGTCTCGCATTACTGATTGTATAGCAACTTAGCCATATTACTTTTATTATAATATATTTTTTGACAAGTATTCATACCTACTTAGAACTGTTTAAATCTTTAATTTGTTCTTGAATTGAAAATTCAGATACAAAAATATCAAAGATTTTTTACTTGACTCATTAAAAATTCTTACTATTTTTTTTTCTTGATTTTTGAGACAAGTTATTTATTTTTGTTTTAATAAAAATCCCTGCATATATTTTTTTAAATGTGAGCCTAAAAGGAAATTTAATATCTTTACATTTTATTTTATAAATATTTGGTGGATTTTTTTTTTTTTTTCATATATTAAAAGTGAAACAGTCATAGTATTTTCAACTTCAAAAAGATCTGACTTTTCAATTCATTTAATCTCATGTTTTTACATCCTTATCCAATGCTCTATTTTGTGTAGAAAACTTTGTAGAAAATTATATAGGCCTGCTTTGACTCTTTTTTTTTTTTTTTTTTTTGTAATTTTTTTTTTTTTTTTTTTTTTTTTTTTTTTTTCCTTTTTCCTGTTCTATTATTTTTTTATTTGATAAAAAAAGATAATTTCATATTTTTATATGAATTCTTTCATAACTTACATAAAAACAAGAATACCATCATGTTTTAATTCTTGACATCATCATTGTTTATTGATGTTCCAGTGGATATTATTGGACATAAAAGTCCTCCTCCTAAATGATGCTATTGGTGAAGCTGTTTTTATCAATGTTTGGTTAAAGGGCTTCTGTTTATCAGCCATTTTTAAGTGCACCTGCACTAAGCCCTCACAGCTGAGATCTGTTAGTTGCACTTGGCGTATTCTAGTAGAAGGAAGTTTAAGGAAATGTTGTGCTATTTGAATATTCTTACCAGTTTGAAGGTAATGAATATATAAAAAATATGATTTCTTTGTGATATGTTTAGTTCTTCCTCAACATTCCATAAAATTAACACATTGATATTTATGTAACTTTTTATTGGTGCATTTCATATTTTATGTTCATGTGCATGCTACGTAGATGTAGAAATTATTGCTGCTGAGAGATAATGGATAAACATTTATTGGATTTATAGAATCAAGGTATTCTTAAATATATATATAAATAAATATTTTTGATTATTTGCTTATAATTTTTCTTTCAAAGATGCGTGAGAATATTGCATTATTATTGTTAACTTTCTATTTCTTTTTATATGTCCTAAAGTAATTTATATAGTAATGTTGTAATCCTCATCTTTAAAAGTATGGAAAAAATAAATTTAAATTATGTTTGTATTTCATAAATTATATTCAGTTTTAACATTACTTATATTAGCTTTTGATTTTTTTTTTTTTTTTTTTCCTTTTCCTTCTCTTCTCCATAACTGATGTTTTAGCATTTTATCAGATCTCACATATAAAATTCCACACCTAATAAAACTCATTTTAAGAAAAAAAAATTTGAATTAATAAGTATTATTTATTCTAATGTAATATTAAGATTAAATTATACTTCTCAGGTTTTTCTTTAATACAAAGGATAACTGCTGATAGCTGTGTACAGTTATTTCGTTGTATATAAAAAATATGGGGACTATATTTTGATATAGATTCATCAATACTCTGATAGACATTTATTCAATACTTGGATTGTGCCTACGGAATGTTTTTCTGTAAAATTTTCATTTCTAAAGGATTCAAAGTTTTTCCATAAAAAAAATAAGTGTTTGTGTAGTTTTTTTTCATTAGGTTTTTTTGGAATTTCTGTTTTTCTCTTATATATATATATATTTTTTTTCAATTTCCTTAAATTTTGTTTTTAAATGTTTTTAAAATACTTGTAACCTTTTAATAATTCATATTTTCATGCTGAAACATATATTCTTGTTTTGTTAGATGATTCATTAATTAAATATTTACCAAGAAATAAATTAATTCGCTTGCAAACTTGTACCATGTAGAATTTAACATCAAACAATTCAAGTGACTTTGTGTTCATTTTATTAATATCTAAATATTTTTATTTCATGGGCATATTGTCAATTAGTGATGCCAGAGCATTTTCTTGATATGAATTTACATACACTCCACAATATATTGTTGCATATCATTGCATTGTTGCATAAAGAAATATGTACTACTCATAAGATTTGTGTGTTGAACAGCTAAAACAAAACATTATAGAATTTTAATTTGTCGATAAATTGATATATCTTTTTATCTAAAACAGATTAATGTAACATTGCTTAATGTAAGATTTAATATTTCAATAAAAAATGATTAATTTGTAAGTCTACTGTTATAAAGACAGATAGTGACTCATAATAATTATATAAGTAAGAAGAAAAAATATATAATTGATCAATAACTTTCTTAGCTAATTAGTTAGTATAAGGCAGACCAACTATATGGAGGGAGAAGAAAAGAAAATAGTTGTTTTGGAAAACATCAAAGGATTATCTCTATTATATTATTAATCTTTTTAAAAATTATTTATTTTCTATGTGAGTATTGATGGTTGATTGTCCATAAAGTTTTATTCAGTGTTTTAATTAAACTTATTTCAAATTCCTTCTTTATTGATTATCCAAGATCACTCCTTTGATTTGCTAAAACTCTTAATTATATTCTCTATTGTGTGTGAAAGAATAAAATGAAATTTATTTAGAATACTTATTCCACGCCTGAGAATTCATCATCATCATCTGTGTGTATGTGTGTGTGTGTGTGCGTGCATGCATGCATGTGATAATATTCCCATTTTGTAAATCTTTCTCTCCCTTTGGTAATCTTCAGTGTTTATTTACTAACACTGAAGAAAACTCCGTAATTATGAATGCTATTTGAAAAATTTAAATAAATATTTTAATTCTTAAATAGTTTTAATATTCCTTAGAAATGTTAAAAACTTTATTGGCTAGGTATTTTGTCTCTACATTATTGTTTTTACTAAACCTTAAAATTTTAAATCGTAGATTAACCAGTCTTTGAATTATGAACTATAATCTTTTGTATTTTCTTTATTATTTTAATTTCCTCCAAATTCGTGAGATAATTTGGTAGTGACAAAAAAAAAAAAAAAAAAACCTGACTGTTGACATCTGTTAAATGTTAATTTTTGAGAATGTTATCAACATATGCCAAATGAGTTGTTATTCAAAATTATTCTTTTTACTGAAAATTATTCATTTTAGCTTGGTTCCTTTTTGTAATAAAAGTGGCTTTCTATATATTTGTGAAAACTGCCTATTAAAGTTTTGTCAACCCTTTATTTTATCATTTCTAATACTCTATAAAAGGAATTGGTTGATTTGAAAAAGATTTGAATTCAAAATTTGGTAATATTTAGTTTGGAAGCAAGATTTTTTCTTCTAATTTTCATTTTAAGACTATTTTATTTAATTTTAATACTGCTATTAGTTTCTTTCATCAAGATATTAATCTGCTTAAACACAGGGGAGAATAGAATGTCAAAATATTGTTCTTTAAAATTATCTGTGGAGTTATTACCTTAAAACAGATTTCAATAGATGGAATAAGGAAACATTTTTATTTAAAAAGCATAGGGAGCTGAGCATGCAACAAGCAATAAGATTGTGGAGTATTTCACAATTCCTTATCTTGACAGATAGCGCTGAGGTCATCGCTTTGCCTAATCTCGCAGATCATCTTCTACACGTCAAGTGTTAAAAAAATACTGTGAACATGTTTTCCCTTCTTGAAATGTTGCAACATATCAAATAAAAAAAGGCAGTATTAGTCTAATTTTGTGACACTTCATTAACACTGGTCTATATCATTCACTCTTCTGTTTAGATATTTATGAATAATTGATTTTATATATATATATATATATATATATATATGTATAAGAAGACAGTTTACTTAAAAAATTTAGACACTGTAATGAATATTAGAATTAATCATTTCTTGTTCCCATTTTTTAAATAATATAACTAGTGGAAATATTGATAACTTCTGTGAAAGTTAAAATATGTTATCAGTATTATAAGATAACCTACAAATGCATGTGTAGATTCTATAATATTTATGTTAACAATTTATAAAGCAAGTCAATATTTTTTAATTAAAATTAATTAGTAACTTCAGTTATCATCAGAAGTAATGTGTTAATTGAGTTATTTAAATTGAATTCTTTCTATTGAGAACTGATTAGGAATAAGAGACAGTGGCAGTTTTTCTCCCTCACTAGATCTTACTTCTAAAAAAAAAATTTTTTTTTTAAATGTGAACTTGGAACTATTTACAATCATTATAGTTATATATCAATGTTGAGAGCAGCTATTGAAATATAATGCCTCTTATTGATATTCAAAGGGTTGTTTGTGATTCTAATATTGATGTTACTAGTACTTGTATAAAAGCAACCAATATTTTGACTTATTCTGATAATTGACGAGATTTTCAGTTATTTTGAGTTATGGTACTTTAGAACATCTTAATAATCTGTCAAAACACTGTTATTGAAAATATGTTTGTATCATTTTGGAACATATTGTTAAGTGCTCAATTTAAACACAAAGGCTGTTTTTAAATGTAAAAAAAGTATTTTAATAAAATTTCAACTTTTTCCTATTTTGTTTCACAGGTAAATCGTAAGAAAATGAAGGAGTGTTCAAAAAATTATTCTTGGCAATCACGCTTTTTGACCTTAATAGCCAATATGGCTAATTCAGTTTCATCCCAGCGCTCTACTGATTGTGATTTGAAATGATGCCTATCTGTACTATTATGCCTTTCACACTTTTGGAAAACTTTTAATTTGGTAAGCAGTGTATATATTTTTTGTCTTTTTAAGAATGATTTTTAATGAATTAGTTATGGCATAACTTAGTAAATTTCTGAATCTGTGAATTAACATTATGTTGAGGTCACCAGTCAATATATTGTGAGAACATGAAATTAAAAGTTCTAGTACTTTATCTATAAGATTTAATGAACCTAATCTTTATTATGATTTATTCTGATTGTTCAAAAATTTATCAAATGGCATATCTAGTTATTCCAGTTCATGGTAGCATCTTATGAATCTTTACATTTGACAGAAAGAAGTTAAAGCTGTGAAATGAATTAATACTCATTTATGGAGATATAAGACTCAGATATACATCTTTTTATACATTATTTGTTCAGAATGTGGCAAATAAAGTGCATTTTTATTTTTTAGATTAATATTTGCTTATGAAGTTATTGTTTATGTTACTCTGTATTTCCAATAACAGACTAATATTACATATTTGTATAATAGTTTTTCCCTAAAAATTTTCCCAAAATCCAAAACATATATATAAACCAAAATAAATAAATAAAATAAAATTTAAAAAATCATATGACTTTCATATATGTTACCACAGACAAAAACATTGCTAAGCAGGTAAAACGAGGGGAATATTTTCCAATCAAATTGCTATAAAGTAAAATGCCAGTGGTTGATAACAGTAGTTTTAACTCTGGTAATTCAGCCTGAAGCACATTTTTTTCCCTTTTCATTCACTTTTATACTTGTCTTAAATGTGATTAGGAAAAGAAATTCTTATTTTGTAAAATTATTCCCAAACAAACCAGCAATAATAAACAAATTTGAAAGTAAAATAACTTATTTCTACAAAAAGAATAATTCATTTTATTTAAAATTAATTCTTTCTTAAACTTGGGAAATATAAATTATAGAAATAAAAAGTGCTATATTTAATAATAATATTGATTTATTGCTCATCCTTAGCTAATAAAAATATACATATATTTTTTTTGTGAGATTAGTTGATCCATATGTAAGCTGACTCCTGCAGTTTATCTTTAAGAAAAGTTCTAAAAATTCCATGGAAATATAAAGTAATTATAGGCCATTTATAATTCTAAAAAACAATTGCAGCTTTCACACTGTCCTTCCAATGAGGATATTAAAGTCATGATTTCATTTAATGTACAATAACCAGACATTTGCAAATGATTTTTTTGTTATTGTTTTAAATTATGACTACAATTTGTAATTTTCTTGTAATTAAACAAGAAATTGATTGCCCAAGCCACGACTTTTTGATGCCATAGTAATGGAATTCATCAAAATTTATTTAATGATTGTTTTTAATTTATTGGCATATATTTTTCAATTCATTTTATAGAATTTAAATTAAGGAATAAATTTTCATAATCATGAATGTCATTCATTTTTATAGTTTTTTTAAGAATTATTTTTGAGTTTTTTTTCTCCTAAGGTATTTATTCCTACTATAAGGGAATAAAAATGTTGAAAAATGAGACTATTATTTTTAAGAAATGGCTCAAATATCTTTGTAGACTTTAAAATAATGGGGAAAAAAGTCTCTGGTAGCTGATCTGCAGTTCTGATAATAATTCTAAAATCATAGTTTAATTTTTAAAAAGAATTCCAAAAAATAATAATAATACTTAGTGGGGAAAAAAATACACATTATAAAAAGTAGCCTGTGTGAAAAAACTTATAACTTTAATTTAGTCTGTTTTCTTTATCTCAGACATCTCTCACGTGTTTAACTTTTAATAAATTGTAAAGTATTTTTCTAAGATAATATATCTTGCTTGATAAGAATGTTTACAATGTTTTCTTGGCATTGAAGAAGCCTACTCTTGGTAGAAGTATTCATGTTTTTATATACATTTCTCAGTTTAATAACTTAATGAAAATTTTTGTTTCATTTTATTTTTTCTATGTCATGCGCCTACATCTAATATTAACTTCTTTCTCTTTTTTGTCAGAGTATTTATCTTAAAACGTGAGATAAGAGTAGCTGTTTCAATCTGAATGGAACTGACCTTTAAAACACACGTTTTGGAGTAACTGTTACTGATATGTATTAGTCATCAATCTTTTGCTTTTTCTTTTTTTAAACAGACGGTTGCTGTATGAGCAATTTAAGCTGCAGTAACTGTCTGACCAAAAGTTAAAAGGTGAAATACTTTTAATTTTTTCATAGGGTAGCTTTAAAAAGGTCTGTATTAAATTTTTTTTCTTTGATATTTGAAATTCAATTTAGGTTGATGATTGTGCTGATTAATGTTCTAAATGCTAATTAAAAGTTGTTCTTTAAAGCATTTTAATTTTTTTAGTTTTGATTAGTATATTAATAGGTTTGATTACTACTATACAAATAACTGTTTTATGTATTTCCTTTTAAATTTAAAATAATCTAATTAATATTACATATTTAGTATCCACCTACTCAAAGCTAGTCCAACAATTATTTTTTAAGTAAATGCTGATATATTGAATTACTTTAATAATCAAACACTACATATAATTATCAATTCCATACAATTTTTGGGTCCAATTATAATATCTATGAGTAAATAAATTAGAAATGTGATAATTTGGTGCATAATGTGAAAGTTTCATGCTGTAATAATGTGGTAATTTGATACTTAATTTATATGTTTAGGAATAAAATATTCATGTTGAAAAATTGTCAAGGAAATGAAATATAACCATGATATATGTCAGATGAAAATATAGGCTTTAATTAATGGGATTTGGTGATTATAAAAGAAGCGTGTCATTGTCTCTTTCAGTTCATTTGTGACCTTCAGTGTCTTAAAGATGGCTGAAATTGTTGAGAGGTCACGGAAGAAGGATCATAAGAAATGTGGTGTTTGTGGTGATCATGCTTTGGGTAGCAACTTCAATGCTATTACATGTGAATCTTGTAAAGCATTTTTTAGAAGAAATGCCTTAAAACAAAAGGTATGCTCATAATCTTTTGCTTAAAAGTCATTCCTTTTATATTCTAATCTATGCCGAAAGGTTTTTAAATATTAATATTTTTTGGGTTGGAGATGAATAATAGATTGAATAGTAGAAAGTGGTTATATGGACCTTGAAATAATTTTCATTAATGTATATATCATGTAAAACAATGAAGTTATTTAAAAAATACAATCAAAAATGAATAAAAATAGTTTAGTATTTATATAAGAATGTTGTTTTATAATGGCTGTCTTTTAAAAAATGATATATTAATGTTAAGAAAATCATGAATGTAATTATGGTCATCTTCTAGTTACTTTAGCCACAGATAAAGTTTATATTTATTTAGTTAACAGTAATTAAAAATCAGCTTTTTTATTTATGAAAATAAAGAAATTAGAGAAGATTTATTTGATACCAAATGGATGCTTTTATTTGTTGTTGTTTGAAAATATAGCAAAGTCATGAAGTCATTTCATTCTGTTAACCACTGTATTATAACTTATGAGTTACATGGGCTATTATTTTCCCTCGCTGACTGTAACATAGTTGAAATAAAAAAATTATTTCTCTGCATAATTCCATTCTAAATCTATATAAGTTCAAAATATTTCCTCATTGTTCTTTTTCTCTTTTTTTTCTTTGTGCTTTTTGTCTTCCTTTTCAAATTATGACTACTGCTAGTTATGGTTCTTATAAAGAAATCTTAATAGGAATAAAAAATTGATTTGCATTAAGAATAATAAAAAAATATTAAGGAGCTGCATGCCTGTTTTCCCACAAATTGCTTCCATATGTCAGTAGGGCTTCTTTTTGTACTATAATTTGTAATTGAACTTATGTTATAAAATTAAAAGGCAAAATATTGAAATGACATTTATTATTTATCATAAGACTGATTTGAGAAAATATTTGGCTTGCATGGGAAATATTTATTTGAGAATAATTTTAAAAAGAATTAAATTTTTTATATTAAGTGAAGTATTTAATCTAAAAGAAAACTCATGTGAAAGCATAATTTTTATTTTGTATATTACCAGAATTAGATGTATTAAGAAATTTGTAAATTCCAGAGTGATAGTTAAGACTACTGTAAATGATGGCATGTTGCTTCCTCTATGTATGTCAGTATTCTGCATATACATCGTCTCCTACAGTGATTTAAAAAAAATTATTTGGAAAAAAAAATATTTTTTTGTGTTGTACTGTTAAAAGTTGAATTTTTTTTAACTGTTTCGCCTTAAAATCAAAAAATGATATAGAATTTTAATGTCATGTCAAAAATATTAATAACAAGAATTTTCTGAATAAAACTTCTTCTTCTTCTTCTTCTTTTTTTCATTTTAAATACTTTTTAGAAATTATACTTGATTTTTTTTTTCATTATAATTCTGAATAAATTTTGGTGAAGTTGTGGATTGAAGTTAGTTGTGTGTTTTAAAGCTGCTTCTGCTAGTATTTCATGATGTAAAAATATTATTTATGAGATTCACGATTAATCATTATCATTGTTAGTCTACATTATAGGAAAAAATGGTAGTTGAATAGCTGTATTTGTAACATAAAAATATCAAAAAGTTATAATAAGCATGGCAATTTACTTTTTTTGTTAAAAGATTATGAAAGAATTTTTTAAAAAATTCTTTTAGTTATAAATTTATGAAACAGCAAGAAAAATTTTTTCTTTTAAGCCAGTTAAATATATTACATATAAATTTTGACTTTGTATTAAGAAAATATGCTTGTTAAAATTTATCACAAAATATTAATAGTCTAGATCTACATAGATATTCCATTTTATCTTTCCAGGTATTATTTATGTGTAAAGTATAGAAATTTAAATATTTTCACTTGAGTTTTTGTTTTCTAACTAAATATAAAAAGTTTAAAATTAGTCAATGATAAAAATGCATGTATATTTTAAATAAAAATTCATTTATTCTAGTCATTTACATTTTCGAAGTTCTGTAATGTAGATTTTAACATTTTTATGTGAGCATGTGGGTTCATTTTATTTTATTAGCAGGATGTCATTTTTAAAATTATATTTTTTTGTTTTGTGAGAGAAAATATTGTTTTTCAGATTTCTGTTTGTACATTATGAAGTAAGTATATTTATTCTGCAAGCAAGTATAATTAATTTTCGTTCTTTTATAGGAATTCAAATGTCCTTTTGAGAACAACTGCAAAGTTGACATGGTGACACGGCGATTCTGTCAGAAATGTCGTTTGAAGAAGTGCTTTGAAATTGGGATGAAAAAGGAATGGATCATGTCTGAAGATGAGAAGAAAGCTAAGAGAGAAAAAATTGCCCAGAACCGTAGGAAGCGCAACAGCCAGCAAGCTCAGCTATCAGATAAGGAATACACTTATATAAAAACTGAAAGCCCTGATGACACTCAAACTGTGCTGAGTCCATTGTCCACCATGTCTCCATTAACGCCACAAACTCCTGGAAGTGTTGGCATCACAGCAGAACTTCCAAAAGCTCGGGTCTTCAATCATCAGCCCCTTACTCCATCAGATTGTGAATACAGCCCACCATCAAAGATCCCTCATTTGGAAAGTACATCAGATTCTATGACTGATTCAAGATTTTATGAAGATGAGAACAGTACTAGCACCATTGATAGCAGTTCTGCACCCATCAAGAATGGTTCAACCAGGTGCCGTAAAATTAGCAATGCGGAATGTAAAAGGTTGTTAAATGCAGATGATACAAGTGCATCAGAAGACCTAAATACTGATGATAGTCTTTTGATACCAAAAGTGAATTTACCTGGTTTATCTTCCGTTTCTTTTGAAGGTATTCCTCAGTCAGCTTTTGCCAAGGCTGTGGAAATTGAGTTTACAGAGCTACCTATTAGAAACACTCTCATCAACTCTAAAGAGCTTAATACAATTGAAAAGATGAAGCTTCAGGAACTTGTGAATGCCAATGAGGTCCTGAAAATGCCTTTGGTATGTGGTCCCAATGATCCCAGTCTTATCGATGTCATCAATATGACTGATCATGCCATCAGACGACTTATCAAAATGTCGAAAAGAATAAGCTCTTTCAAAAACTTGTGCCAAGATGACCAAATA
The DNA here is from genome assembly GCF_947563725.1 of Argiope bruennichi. Taxonomy (NCBI): domain Eukaryota; kingdom Metazoa; phylum Arthropoda; class Arachnida; order Araneae; family Araneidae; genus Argiope; species Argiope bruennichi. The sequence continues at coordinate 50,077,491 of NC_079154.1, read as the reverse complement.
GCCCTTCTAAAAGGAGGTTGCACTGAAATGATGATTTTGAGGTCTGTCATGTCTTATGATCCTGAGAAAGAATGTTGGCATGGTCCTCAAGGACCAAAGATCATGTCTATAAAGGTAGATGTTTTAAAAGAGGCAAAGGGGAATTTATATGAAGAGCACAAAAGATTTCTAACTTCATTCCATCCACAGTGGCGAGCTGATGAAAACATTATGCTGATACTTAGTGGCATTGCATTGTTCACTCCTGAACGTCCAAATACAGTACATAAGGAAGCCATAAAACTAGAACAAGATAGTTACTACTACCTTCTTCGACGCTATTTAGACTTCAAATATGGTGTGTGTGAGGCAAAGCCTATTTATCTGAAGCTGATACAGAAAATACAAGAGCTTCACATCTTAAATGAGAATCATGTTCGTGTTTATTTGGATGTTAATCCTAAAGAAGTTGAGCCACTTTTGATTGAAATTTTTGATTTAAAAAATTAATTTGTTGTTGTACATACTGTGCTTTCTTACATTAGTTTTTTTGGGATAGTTATATTTCATCCTAACTTTAAAAGTTTTTCATTTTTTGATGTTTTCATCTTTGCATGTTCTTCTTCAATACAAAACTTTACATTTTGTTGGTAGGACATTTAAAATAATCTTATTATATTGCTATAAAATAAAACTTTGTTATGGGATTAGTAAGAAAGAAATTTGATGATTTTTATAGCATTGCACTTCAATATTTTGTTTTATCTTCTGTTAATCACACTGTGAATGAGAGTTACATTGAGATATGAATTAAATAAGATTGAAATCATTTGTGATTTTTTTTTTTTTTTTTTTTTTTTTTTTTGAGTAAAACTTAACAGACCGATAAAGGGGCTAATGTAGGAAGATGTAGATAAGTAGGTTTATTAGGATCAAATTTGACTAAATTTTAATGTCATGTTTTGTGTTTTTGGTGTGTGTAATGATTTCATCCCAGTATCAAAAGTGTGTGATAGTATAAGATTTTGTTGCAGTTATACGAGTATGTGTTAAAAATAATTGGAACATATTTTTGGAACAAATCATTCAAAATTTTGTGTAATTTTATTGTTCTAATTATTAATTAACTTTAATAATTATTTCATCAATGAGAAATAAGTGTAAAGTGAATTGATAGATTTTATAAAATGTATTAGTGGAAAGATCTTTTGTATGTTAAAGAATATTTTACATATATAGTTTAAAAGGCTATGTTAATAAATACAAATTTTTTTTTTTAAGATTAAAAAAGTGGAAAGAAAATACCAGTTCACTTGCTTTGGGAGATAAATTCTGGGAATATGCAGTTAAAAATGAAAATTTTTCTTATACCTCTCCAGAGTATGTGAATAACAGAAGGTTTACTACATTTCTTCTTAAATTATCTGTAAAGTTACAAATTAAATTCACACTTTAAAAACATTTTGTTTTATTTATTGTTCCGATAAATAATAACTTTTTTTAGTGCATTTGGATTTCTTATGTTTAAATATATATGAACTGTTTTGAAATGTTTTATAAACTGAATTTTAAATGTTATTTGTGACATAAATTTTATATTCATGCTAGTCATTTGTAAATTAATCACTGAAATCAGATAAAGAGTACAAAAATCATGCTTTGTTGACTATAAATAAATCAATATTGTACCTCTTTATATTTTTATATAATGTTTTCATTTCTGAAAGTATCATCTGGATTCATAATTCAGCTTTAAAGGTGCATTTTTGTTGTCATGAATTGAAATTAACTGAAAAGCAGTTGAGCATGAAAGCTATTGATAGACATTTTTTTTTTTTTTGTATCATTCAATGTGTGTTAATCTGTATGTATGGTCTTATTCCAAAGGAAGAAAAACAATGTTTGTAAAATATTATTAATTTGTTTCATTTATATATTTGTTATTTAATATTTAAATTAGTTGGATTGTTTATTCACACAGTAATTGATCTTGCAGTTTGATATCTTCAAACAAAAGTTCACTCATTAACATTATTTTATTTTAATTATTACTCCAACTGAAATGTTTATTGATTGATAATTCTACAGGGTAATACAATTTTGTTTCTACTGCCACTCCACTACATATTGGACACTCCTATTTACTTCCTGAAAATGCAATCATCTAAAAGGGTGAGAAAAAAACACTATAATGTATTTAACTCTCCATGCATCCAAATATTTTGATGTTATTTTTTGAGATTAAAAAAATTGGTCTTTAAAATAAATGATCCCCCCCCCTTCCACTTATTCATATCTGTGAAGTTTTAAGAGTACTTTATTCATGAATGTTGAGAAAATATAAATACGAATTATCTGCTTTTAAAATGAACATGAGAAATGCAAAAGGCTGTTTTCACAAAGGTTTAAAGTGAATGTTTTTATATCTGTTTTGTAGAGCATTATTATGAATTAGGCTTGAATATCCTAATAATATGCAATAATGTAAAGAAAAACTTGAAATATTATTATGTTTTAGGAGAAAAGGGATTACTGATTTTTTGTAATGTAATTTCGAGTGATTGTGATGCATTGAATAAATAGGAAGTTCTATTATAATGTACAAACTTCCAATCAATCTCTCATGAGAATATTCAGATTATTTCATGATATTGTGACATTTTACATCGATACCATATTAATGGCAATACAGTTCAATATATGGCGGTGTCTTAGGAAATCAAGCAGACCTAAGGCTTGGTCTTGACTTAATCTAACTCACTTTTCCTTGCAATGATTCATTTTTATTGCCACAATAAATGTGTCTATTTTTCTTTTATTTCTATTTTTTGTTATAAGAAATTATTGTTATTTATTTTATTATATTACAACTTTAATGAATGTTTGTTACGAGCAAGAAAATTTTAATGTATAAATTAATTATAAAGTAAATTGATTACTTTGAATAATCTATCAAATGACTGAAAAAAAGAAATAAATCTGTTTGAGTAATTTTTATTTACAATAGGTGGGCTATGCATAAAATACTCACATAATAGTATATTTCTGAACTTTAAAGTTTGTTTACTTTTTTATTAATAATATTGTTAATTTTGTGTTTTTATGTTAAAGTGACTCTTTTTTTAAGTTTGTAATTGAAGTTTTTAAGCAATATTTTGATTAAAGTTACTAATGTTTGAGAGTCTATTATATGATAATTTGGACAAATTTTCCATCTTAATTCTGTTTGTTGCAGTATTAAAAAATCTCTTAAATTTGTGGCATGGATATATGGTAATAAACTTGGATAATAATCGTATTTTAATCACTTGAATCAACATTTTGAATTAGTTGGTTTGTGTCGTAAAGTGGGGCTAAAATTTCGTAATTTCCAGTCAGTCACATTACTCACAGGCTTAATATTAAAATTTAATAGAAGCATGTAAAATATTAAGTCTATTTAAATGGAAACTTTATTTGAATGAGAATTATATGAATTTTTTATTTTAAATTGGTTCTTTGAAAATATATGACATTACAATCAAGTGGTGAAAAAATAAATTTGCATATAATACAGTTAAGCAATTAATATTTGAACAACATTTGATTGACATAGCAATAAGCATTTCTAATATCTTTTGCATAAAACTAGATTTTCTTTTTGAAAAAAAAAGTGCTGTTTCAAAATGCCTCATTTTGTCAAACATTACATTTGCTACTTGAATTTGTTCCTTTGCAATGAATTAAATTAAAAACTTGTTTTGAAAGTTCAATGTGCAATTAAGTTTTTCTTGCATAATTTTTTTTTTATTGTTGTTGTTGTTGCTGCTTCATTTAAAGGCTGTGCAATGCATTAGTAAAATAAGTAATGTGCAAAAATGAATTAGATTTTTGTCTTTTCTTTGTTTTGTTATAAGTTACTTTTTCTATAAATGTATTTTTATGATAATAGAGTGAAGAGGTTTTAAAATATTTATTTATATGTTGAAACTGAAATATTTTCAAAGTTGTTGATAGTAATAACAAAATATTTTAAAATTAGATTTAAAAAATCTTTCATGAATTTGCTCTCTTACCATTAGTAATAAGAATTATGATTTAATAAATTTATGATGATAAGAAATGTAATTGATGAAAGATTTTTAGTATAAGTCATAAAGATAAGATGCAATATATGGTTGATGATTTCATGCAACTACGTTGTTTCTTTTAATGCATTTGCAAAATAACTGTGAAGTCAGAGAAAAGCATATTGTTTGATTTCTTTATATAATTAAAGTTGAGCTTAACTATTGATTTAAAAAGTTGCAATACACATGTTTTAACTTTAAAAAAAAATTATTCATACTTTATGAAAGAAAGAAGAAAAAGAATGAACTGGAGACAATTGTGCAATGTCACTTTCTAACGACAAGTGTATTTCAATTTCTTTTAACAGGATAAGCAATATATTATAGTATGAGTTGTAAACTGGTTTTTTTGTATACTTGACAATAGTTGTGTGAACACGAGCTGACTTCATTATGATTTCATTTTCATTTTTTGATTAAAAAAAATCATTGTGGTTTTTGAAAAAAATATTTCACATATTATTTCTATATTACATTTTTTAATTAATTGCTACATATTTATGTATGTTATTAGACAAACTTTATGCTCTAAAATGAATTTAGAAAATGTCATTTTCTATGTATTTTTAAATAATGTTAAATCTCAAATCTATTTGTTCAAAATGATACATGGTATTCTATTTTTCTTGCAAGATAATGATATCAATTTCTCAATAAATTACTTATATCTGTGCTTGTGCGCAGAATTAACAATGCTACTACCAAGTTAGGTTATTATGTATAAGTAGACCTGGTGCCCATGAAATCTGTTGATATGAAACATCAATGTACAGATATAATGTTTAAGTTTGAAGATAAATATGTTTGAAAGTTGTTCTTGACATCTGATTACTAATCAAAATTATGAAGTCTGTCCACAAATAACTTTTGTATTATTTCAAGAAGGACATTAGTTTCTTAACCAAACTAAGTAAGGTCATTGTGGAATATTCAGGAAATTAAAGAATTCTGTAATCCAGATTGTCCAATTCATTTTAAAATGTATTAAAATTTATGAAATTTGGAATTGAATTTCTGGTCATCCACCATTATGTATTCATTTTTTTTTTGTGCCATTTGCTTTAAAGGCAATAATTTAGTTAATGGATATGATTTCATAAGTGTATATTGTTTTGATTGTTATGTATACCGATTTTTTCAGTACTTGACAAACAAATGGAAATTAGCTTTCATGTAAATATCTTTTTGAATTTTGTTTTATTCTGTATGTAACAGTTATTTGTTTACTGTTAGCTCAATTAAATGTTATAATTACTTTATGCATCTTTGTCTTATAATACTTATGATTTGTATTACACTTGTGAATAGATTGCTGATAAAAGTAACTTTTTTTTTTTTTTGTTTTGTTTTTGTTTATCATGTTCAGTATTCATTCCTTCATGTAAAGAAAAAAAGATGCTTTTTATATGCTCAAATGCCATGTTATTCGCCTTACAGATTTTATTTATCATGACTTTGTTGTTTTGGTTAGATGTATGTATTGAATAAATAATTTTTCATGACAACTGTGTTTTAATCATATTTTATTTAATATTAAAATTCAAATGATTTGAATATTGTCTCTTGATAAAACACATTTCATCAGATGATTTAAACACTGAAATTGTAGAAATTTTAGTTTGACAATGTGGAAATAATTGTTCTATTAAAACTATTATTAGAGAAATGAACCCTCACCCATCCCCTTCTGGATAAAGATAAAGTACTGTAACACATAGCACTAATGGGTCAATTAGTGAAAAGTTTTTATATCCAGGACTCCTAATATAATAAAGTGCCCTTTCCATGTAAGAGTGATACAAAATTCATTATCCATGCATTCAAAAGAAAGAAAAATTTTGTTCTATTCATTTTTGAATAATTTCCATTGAATATGAGAAATATTTCCTGAATAAAATAATATTGTTAAAAAGTTATTCAGGGTGGCCATTCTAATCGTGGCTATCCTCTAAACGTCAGAGCTAGGTAAATATTTCTAATGAAAAAAAAAATGCCTTAAATTATTTTAAGAATTATATTAATTAAGTCAGTTAATTTGTTTCTAAAAAAGAAAAAAAAACAACAACTAAATCTCAATTGTTATGTAGTTTTTTTGGTCCTGTTAGTGAGATTTAGCAGAATATTCATTCAAGTTTCTCACTTATACAACTAAAACTCTCTAAGTTATGAAGCGCTGAATTTCACTATTAAAGTCAATCAAGGATTTCCTTGCGTAATTACGGTTAAATACGTCATTGATTAAGTGATATTTTTCAAGGTGACATTTAAAGCATCATAACTAGGTTAGTTTTAATCGCAGGAAAATAGAACTTTTTGTTTAAAGGTTAATGACTTAATTTGGCGCATTATATACATCCTAATATAGTGAAAAAAAATTCATTATGTATTTTGAAAGCTTTTTGCCCACAAGAGCTATCCATAAAATTTTGTTTATGTCAATTTACTGTGTATTTGTATTATCGTATTCGTATGCTAGCGAATATATTAATTGATAGACTTTCAACCTTTGATGAATTTGGTTTAGAATATAATTCGAATCTACAGTTATAATAAGGAAACTGTATACCAAACTTTATTCATCGAGATTTTTCCGTTTTTATTTATGCACAGTATAGGCAAACATGGCTCTTGCCACAAGAAACACCAACTAATCGAGTTTTTGTTACCTTGTTATGCATACAAACATACTAAAAAAATACGAATTTCTTGTTAATGGCATCATTGATTGAATTTGATAGAAATGTTCAGTTTTTTTATAGAAAAGATGAATTTCTCAAATTTTAATGATTTGCGTTGACAGGACACATAGTTTTAAAAATATATTTTTTGGATTCAAAGACGTTTAAAATGCGGAGATATATGAAAATCTTGAGATTTTCCATATATTCTAAAACACAGCGAATCGAATTAGCAGACAAATCATCATTAAAAAAAATTTTTATTTTTAAATTTTAGAACTTGTTAACTTACATGGATTAATTAAAGTGATATTTAGGTTCTCGCAACAGTTGTGAGTATGTATTTGACTTCTCAATTCGTCATTAATATGCATAAAAACAAAGATTGAAATATCACACAGAGACGTATGAGTTGTGTTTACGTCAGGGACTATTCATAGAACCTTCTCTCATCCATCACTTCTCTCATTCATCTCATCCAACTTTTTTTTTACGCCATTAATTTCTCCATATTCTGAATTTGTAATAATCGAGATTTAGTGTACTTATGACCGCTGTTTATATATATATATATATATATATATATATATATATATATATATATAGAGAGAGAGAGAGAGAGTGAGTTCTGAATAGGACTACTTATTTCCGGGTTGCATGAATGAATTCGAATACTATCTCTTATTACACTAGTTGATATGCACCCTCCTGAAATGGACAATCAATGAATTCATTTAAATAATATTGCGTGTTTCATGTTAAGATTAGTTCTTTGTTATACACAAGATATCAAATTCTTAATCTTTTCATGACTAATTCTTTTCCCCCCTCATTCTTTCTTTATTAGATGTTAGAATGAAGAATGCCTAATGTTTCTAATGGTGATTACGAATACAAATTTGCTTTGCTTATTTTTGTTAAGTAGTTTGTATGTTTAATAGATTTAATTCTACACAGCAACAAGAAAGATTATAATGAAAGTACAAAATAATATACTTATTCTGTAAACACACTTCTTGAATCTTAAAACATGTACAATTGACAATGGTAGCTCGTACAAAAGTCACCACTTGGATGCTGTAATTTTAAGTTCTAAACTATGTCACGGCGCTTTTCTGAATAATTTAAATTAGGTCTCTTATTAATTAATTACGAACAGTTTAATAATCAGTTAATAAACAATATTATAAGACGTTTTACTTGATAAAGGTTACTTCTATCGGTATATTTTAATTAATTCATAATTTTTAAAAATAAATTTGCATTTTTTTTTTATTGTGTTTCTGAATTTTAAGAATTTTTTTTTTAATTTTTTCAAAACTGTGTTGAAATGACCACATATGTTAAAGAAAAAGATATCAAAAGAATAATGATACCATTACGGATAATTATACATTAATGATACCAATAATTCATTAACCATTATATCAATAAAAATGGTTTATGAAATCTACTCTTCAGATTTTATTTCGAACGAAAAGACTAATAACTTTTCTTTTACAGTTCGTATGACTCTCATATCATACAAGGACTCACTCGAACAGACAGAATTACATTTCAGGGATTTCGTCCAAAAATAATTCATAATTTTGGTGTTAAGATGTTCTACCTAATTTCATTCCTCAAGCTGCTTTGGGTTTCAATTATGGTGGTAATAAACTAACGAACAAATTCGATTTTTTAGGGGGGGGGGAAGCTTGAAAGGGAATTCCAGAAGCTCTGAAATATAGAAGCTACACAAAATCTTGAGGTTGAATAGTTTGACAATTACAATAATTTTGTGTTGTTTAGATACCATATATTCGGAAAAGCAAGAAAAGTTACTAATTTATGGTATATTTGCCAATATGTGTGTTCTGGAGCTTTCTAATGCAATTACAGATTATCATTAAGAAGTTCTGTTATTCAGATTTCCACGATTTTTCTGATTGGATAATAAGACCTGCGGCACTGGAACCCATGTGCCTGAAGTCCTTTAAGAAATTCTCCTCAATGAAATTATTTTATTTTATTTTATGTTATTACTGTATTTTATTTTATTTTTAATTTCCTCAGTCAGAGGTCCTAAATAGGATATTGCAGGATAATATTGGGATTTGCAGAAATTTTGCATGAACCTCCTTTCAGACATTTCAACATTTATAAGTAACTAGTCGCCTTTGGAGACCAGCTAGTTTACCGGACATATTAATTTCCGTTAAATCATTTAGATGTAACTTCATATCCATCAGATCATGAAACTGCCAGGCATTAAAGATGTGTTACTTTAATTGTCTTTCATCTGCTTTGTTTTTAGTGTGCCTGAACCTTTCTAATGAAGATCAGTCCTTACTTCATGATGTTATTATAAACGTAAGTATTCGGTTCATCTATCTACTAAATTTTGCTATATTATAATTTTTTTTTGTTTTGTTTTTTTGTAAACTACACATTAAACAGAAATCTTGTTCTTTAATAATGGAAAAATTGTGATCAAATAGTTTGTGAAACAATGAAAATGTTGAACTTCATAATAGTAATGTAATTTATTATTACAAATCAGACAAAATATATATATATATACATAAAAAAATTGCCAAAATTCAACAAAAATTAGTACGGTTAATAAACTGATATCACGAAAAAGATAATTTTTTTTAAAAAAAATTTGAAGCAGTGTAGAGTTTACTTTTTTGCGATAATATTAATTTTTAATTCTAATTCGAATTAAAATTTTAAATGAATAGTTCCATTGTGCACTTTACCGACCTCCAAGATATATAGGTGCCAAATTTGGTCGCTGTAGGTTCTGACGGTCTGGCCTGCAGAGTGCCAACACATATACGCGTACACACATTCATTTTCATTATTAGTATAGATTATCAAGATATGAAGATTTATTTTATTTTTTATGTTCAGTAGGTTTCCATGTAAAATATATTTTTAAAACTATTTTCTAAATTATTTTATACTTTAATTAATATTTAGCTCAAGAATCAAGCAATGATGAGAAATGTTTAGAGTGCGTGCATTTTTACACATTGTTGCTCTTTCCTGTAGTATAATTGAACGCATAAAGATATAGACAGGAAATTAGCTAAATACATCTCTTTTGACACAATATATTATATGATATCCCTACAATGGTGGAAAATATCAGAATTAACCAACAGAATTAACAGAACAATGTAAGCTTCAAAAACAGTATGTCTATTAAAATTTCGAGTTTAAAAATATTTTACTGTAGAAATATTAAGTCTGTTTACACAAAATATTTAAAAGAAATTTTTAACAATTGGTCAACCGACTGGTCTTCAAAGGCATCTATCAATAAACATCAAAAAAATTTTTTAAATGCTTTTCCCTTTTATTTAAAAAAAAAAAAAAGGAAAAAATTATTTTTCTGAAAAAAGCAAGAGGTCAAAGCAAAATTCGTAAAAACGTGGGGCACAGAATGAAAAGCTTTAAGTAAACTGAAATTATGAAATTCATATTTTAATTATTTTTTATACTGAATGCTCCTGATTTTTTATTTTTTATGTATTCCTGGTGATTTTATAATCTTTTTCTAGCGTTTCCTACCTTTCACACTTTTACAAATTTTGTTTTGATTTCTAGAATTTTTATAAAACAATTATTTCTCATTTTTGATGCACTGATTAAAGCGCTATAACTTCATGTCCATGATTCCACCAAATTGTCAGGCATTAAAACTATGTTAGACAACATCACATTGTTTTCTCGCTTGTTAGTCCCACATTTCTTATACACATCTCGGAAAGAAACAAAATAACAATAAACACATGAAAAAGAGCCAACTATCAGCTGATAATCATGTGATATATCTGGACCAATGAAAAGGCCAAAAGAAAAGTTTTTCTGCCTTTTTCCGGTTAAAAAAGGCAGAAAAAATTATCTTTTATCTTTTATAAAATTTTCTAAATTTTGCGACACTGTAAACTCATTTTTTTATTCACACATATTAAATAGAATCCATGTTCTTCAGCTTTCAACATTGGAAGAAAATAACATAATTAAATATTTGATAAAACAATGAAATCTGTGTTTGAATAGCAGACAACAATGTTGTCCTTCAACTCATTGCTATTATTAAAAATTAAGCAAAAAAAAAAAAAAAAAAAAAAATTAAAAATTGTCAAAATTCAGGAAAAAATCGCATGGCTTCTAAATTAATATCGTGATAAAAGATAATTTTTGAATGTTAACCTCGTGTAAAATTCATTTGTGTTTAATCATATTTTCGGAAGTTATCCCAGCAAACCGTCAAATTTCAGCTTAATTTTTAGTTAATTAAAATTAAAATTTTTAAAAATATCTTTGAAATGCACATTTCCACCTTCCAAGTTATATATGTGCGAAATTTGATAGCCATAGATCCAACGGTTTAGTGTGCAGAGCACCAACACACCCACACACACATGTTCATCTTTTTTATTCGTAGAGATTTGTTGTTGCTAGGGATGCATTTAAAGATTTTGCAACTGATTTTTGCGTTGGCGTATTTTCTCTTGTTACCAGTAATTTCACTTTAGAAATATTTGAAACAGTATGTAAATATTTTCGAGTAAGCGTTCGATTTTCTTTCCATGTGGAGCAAAGATGGATGGTTTCTTTCCTCTTTTCGATTAATAACATTGCTCATTTTGCACTTAAAAATTCCCAAACCATATTTTCGCAATGTTTTTGAATTATGGAATATGAATATTTTCCTTCATAAAGCGTAAAAACATTTCCTTCAATCTAAAATTTGTTTACATGTGACATTTTGAAAGAATAATAAATTTATAAACTGAAGATGAAAATTTCTCATTTGAAATAATTAGCGGTTGCCAGAAATTTTTATTCCAAAACATGTATTGAATTCTTTCTAAAAATGTGTAAATACTCTTTGTATAACGTTTATTTTCCTTCATTTTTACAGAGAATTTATTTTAAAATTGATATATTAAATATATATTATTTGTCATTTATTTGTAAAAAATAGCACCACATCACTCAACGTATCGTTTCTGTACATAAATATGAATTTGTTACATTAACTCGAACAAAATTTTTGCAATTTTACTAAAGGTGTTACATGCAAGTAAATATGTAACTAAAATTTCAGATTGCCTTATTTTTCGAAAAAAGATTCTTCGGGAAATGTTTATAAGTACTTCTCCACCTGCCTCCACCCCCCATAAAATCCTGTTCTAAAGGTACCCTACAATTTTAAATGGTTTCTATATGTTAATTCTGGCACAAAAAAAAGTATCTTTTATGAATTTTGTATTTTTGAAACAATATAAATCAGTATTCCTAAGCGCAACATGAGCAGCGTGGTACATCAGAAAAATAAATTTTCATTTTTTTCTTCCGAGAAACAGCCATACAGAAACCATTGGAACTACAAGAATATAATTCTTTATGCATGATAAAAAAATTTAAAAAAATTGTGGCCATTTTCGATAAAACACCCGGATAAGTTGAATTTTTCGAAATTCCTCATGATATAACATGCACTTTAGTGAACTGCAAAACTTTCGCCTAAATAAAAAAAATGATAATAATCTGGTAATAAAATTGTATATAAAATTTCAAACAATTATTAGAAGTTTTTCAGAGTTTTTATGTTTATATATTGACAAAAGAAACTACTCGTTGACAGATTTCGTCTGAAATTTGATAGACAATTGACGCATATGATTCTACTGAAAACTTATTTATTTCATTAGATAAACAAGATAATGATAACAATTTTTTACGCCTTTAGTTTAAAAGATACTATTGATTTAATAATATCATTTTTTTTTACTTTTTGGTATTTCTATAAATTAAACATTCCCTTAATATCACAACTTTTGAAATTATTAATCTGATTTTGTTCATTGCGTTTTGGTTAGTTCGTATATTCGTTAACATTTTATTTGGCTCATTTTACTATTATCCATTTCCTGTAATTGTTTTTAAAGTTAAGTAAAGAGAGATTTTTTTTTCTGAATAAGACTGCAATGTGGAAAATTTATGGTCAGCGTAACACTGCGATATACGTCGAACAGATTTTGATTGTCCTCTACATTTCGAAATATGAGGCAGCTACCTCCAACGCCTGACATAAAACTTCCACTGTTGTTATCAGAATTCAGTAACTATGCCTCAATACCAAAGAAATCTAATATTAAAGGAAGATAATGGAAAAATCGGTTACGAAATTCCCTTCCCATAAAAATGAAACATTTTGTTGTTTTTTGACTAAAAGTATTCAAAATAATTTTGAATGCAAACACATTCATTACAGTTATTTTCAAATTATTTTTAATTATCTCCTTATTTAGTTTTGAATTTCCCTTTATTATTTATTTTTACTTTCTATCTCGTGGAAAAAAATTTCGGAAATTCAGAAACCTTTAACAGTTTCCCTATTTGACTTACAATAAATACCTTTCTCAGCAAAATGTATTACTAAGATAAAAAGTAAATGTTGAGATTGCTTGTAAATAAGAATACATAGCTAAAAGGAGATTCAACAAAGAAATATCTCAGTATTTGGAAAGGGTATGAAATTTTTCTGAAAAGGCTCAGAAAGAAAATCCCTCAAGTAACCTTCGTTTCCTTTATTCTGCTCGGAAAAGGCTTAGATTCTTTACAGATTTTGGTATTCCAAATATCAAATCAGACCAAATAAATAAATGGTTAAATTTTTGCACTGTAAAAAGTTAGGGGATGCTACAGTTACAAAATTATCAAATTCCAGCCATGCCTAAAACAATACAGGTTTTCAATTGACCCACTTTCGAATTACAGCAGAATTTTCAAGGAATTTGATATTTCGAACAAAAGACCTAAAAAAATCGGTATAGTTTCTTACTGCCTTTATTTAAATATAATTAAAATAATAAATATATCTTCCTTGATTATTACAGTAAATGCAACTCTTTAAAATTTAACCCACATACCACGAGTTCTAAATAATGTAGAACAATATATTCTGATATACTTAATAACATTTAACATCATCTGCCTTTTTAGGTGAATTAAAAAAAAAGGGGGGGGCAATGACGCCGAAAATTTTTTGAAGATTACACACATACACACAAACAAAACCCAGCTGGGGTGATCTTCCCAAAACTTTCTCGTATATTCTGTAATAAATTCATCACACCAGAGAACGCATTACATGGCATTAGTGTACAATAGCTACGAAATATTAACATTTGGCGTGAATTTAGCATTTTTACTGAATCTATCGTGCCATACTTGGCGAGTTTAATCTCTGGCATGTCGTTAATAGTATCCGAAAATTGAATTTATGCTTTAGACCGTTTTTCTCAACCGATTGGTACAAAGATTTGACACAAAATTACAATTGATATCACAAAATTCCAAACCGAATTTGATATATTTAAGTCATTTCGTTTTTGAATTATCGTTTTTACATGTTTCTGAAATTACAGACCGACAGACGGTCAATCCGTTGTTAGATTTGTCTCAAAATTTGATAGGTGTATGCACTATAGGTGTTAAGTCTATGTGCGCAATTTTATCTATGTAGATTTCTTCGTTTTTTGTTTATCGTGATAATTTATATTCGAACAGTCTGACAGACAACTTCCTCTGAATGGATTTTGTTCAAACTTTGATAGAAATCTATAAACGTGATATAGAAATGGCATACCAAATTTCAACAATCTAGCTTAAAACTTTTTTGAGTTCTTTTTCACAGACAGGTAGGCAGACGGACATTTTCCAAAAATGTGTTTTTCGAACTGAGGGAGACCTAAAATGTAGAGATTCGTCAAACTCTAGAGTTCGAATTTTTTTAAAGATTACTTCACTCTATTATACTACGTATAGGAGAATGCAAAAAACACTTTTGAATGTAGTTGTTAAAGGATTGTTCTAAAACTCTTCCATACATGTATAAAAGTGCATACTTCTTATTTTCAGTTTCATTTTGATATCTGTATTTATTTGTTCGCCTGAAGAGTTTCACTCTGGTTCGGACATCTCTTTGGCATCCTAGTTTCGTTTATTCATCTTTTCCACAACGATGCCAATAAATGATAATAAATAATGATAATAAATTTTACAAAAATTAAACACATAAACTTTTTTTGCGTTTATTCTGTTAAGTGTCTGTATATTTTAAGAATATGTTCGGTGTCCAAACACAAAAATCTTTTGAGAAAATATATATTCTTTGTCTGATTAGCTCAATCCGTATTGCTTGGTAACTCACTGTTTTCGAAGAAATAAGCAAATGAAGGAACTAAAAATATCAAATTTAAGTTTTTGAAGCTTTACTCATAAAATGATTTTAAACACATTATTGCTTTTGGTTTGAAGATTTTGCTTTGACCAAGAAATTTGACGAAAAATGAATTCAAAGCAATATTCTTTAATGGTTACAACATAGGAAATTAGTTATTCTTAAAAAATAATCTTAAAAATTTATTTTTCCACTAAAAGAATAGAATAAAGAATTATTTTCGAATTTGTAGCGACCATGTCAGAAAAATCACTTGCTATTATAAGATCGATCTTACTGTGTTGGTTACTATAGCGATAGTTAAATATTTAGTACTCTTTTACAAACAATTATTTACAGGTATTTTGAAATAAAGCCAACTTAAAAACCGCAGCATAAGTCACAAATCTTTTTCATCATCATCATTATAATTATTCTCGTTTTGTTTTAGTAAATTTCATGCACAACTAACTTTTAATTGTGTGATATAAGTTTTTGTAGAATAACATGTTATAAAATCATGGACACCACTTCAAATCCTGAAACAAGGCACAATATAACGATGCCTAATCAACTGAAGGTCTTGTCGATTATTCTTTCTCGTTTGGAAAATCGTCTGCTCCTACTTCGAAATTCTTTGGCTACAGCAAAGGGAACAGAAAACGTAAGCAATTTTTAAAGTAATAGCATCTAAAATATTTAAACAAAAAAAATCTTATTACATAGTGCAGCTTCTGAAGCGAACTTCAAAGAAATTCATCCATATCATTAGGCGACATTTTTTTTAATTTTCTTTGTAACTGTAAATTTGAATTGTGAAACATTGCAGCAATCAGCAATGTTAAAATCTAATGTTAAGCTAAAGAATACAATTGCAACAATAATTACAATGTGCCAAATTGTAATTTTTTAATAGCGATAAATTGCCAAATATATTAACCTAACTGCATTCTGTAGCTGAAAATTAGCGAGTTTTCTATTGTTTGGTGTGATTTGGCAGTGACTGGCAAAAACTGCACGTATTTTTGGTTTTACAAAATTTAGAATTCATTAGAAAAAAAAATTTTTCTTCGCGCCTTTTAGTCGCCCTCACAACAACAAGTACCTGAAAATAAAATGGTAATGGGTTTTATATTGCTGGTTAGTGTCAAATATGATTGAGGGATCATTAAATTACTTCCGTTCACATTGTCATAATTTGTTGCTGACAGTGGTTAGTCATAATTTTTGATATTTTAAATGGATTGCTCTCCTATACGTTTAATCTGTTCATTCAATAAAAATGCGGTTTAAAACAAATTATTTTCCAAGATTCAGGATTCATCATCTTTCTCACTGAAATTGCTTTTCATGTGCATCAAAATATCGGTCCTATTTCCATTTCTATTTTTTTTAAATATCTCTAGAAGTCGTCAGAGATTAAATTCCTTTACTTGTCTCATTTTACCACCTCTTAATTGTTTCATAACCATATCAGTAATAAACAAATACCACATTTTGAATCTCAGAAGCGAAAAAATGTCACATTGATTATGTCCAGTGAGCAATGAGACTATCCAATTTATTGATTGATTTACAACCAGACTTGTGGTAATCATTGCTGAATGTGCTGTACTTTGGAACAATTTTCATAAAACAGTTTTGTCAACTCCACGTAATTTGTCTGAACAGAATGTCCAGTCACACTCATATTCAGTTTATCAGCAATCATCTTGACAGTCAGAAAACTAAGAGACTGCACATATTTAAAGTGTTTTCATCAACGCCTGAAGTCGACACTATTCCTCACTTTATATCATCTCTTTGTAATTCTTTCATCTTTCATAATCCGTTTTCAAATATAAATATTATATCCATAAACAGCTTTCATCATAATAAACTTCTTGACTAGTTTTCTAAAGTTTTTTTTTGAAAATTTCCATGCTGAGTCACTGTTTATCAGTATGGTCTACAGGATAATAAATAATTCGGAATTAGATGCATATTCTTGACTTGAAGACCTGATTATCAGTTGGATCTTCCATTATCAAAACAGATAGTGCACTTGCGCTAATATCATCTCAGGGCCACCCTGTGGATTTAGTTAACTTATTTATTGGAAAGAGTGTGTCAAACTCATGATCCACATATAAGTAATACTTAAATAAATAACATTTTAATTTAATAAGGGTATTATCTTTTAAAAAACAAATCAAAATAAAACTAAAGTATATGGTGTCAGCTTTTCCCAGTATCGGTAAATGATGCCAAACACGTAAAACTCGCCAATAATTTTAGGTCTGCAAAAAGTCACGCTTGCCGCATTGAGGATGATTATCCCATTTGGAGAGTTATCGCTCTATAAAAATGTTAAGTAGATGACAGTACGGCACATTTTAGTCTGTGGTGAATCGCATATAATACAGTTAACAACTCTTCTATCCAAACGATCGTTTTGGTATAATTGTTAAGTCACTGGACTGCGAACCACAAGGTCCTAGGTCCACATTCGCCTATCGCTTCAAGTCTAGCCGAGATATGTTAAGCTATAACAGAAAAGAGATGGAGAGGAACAAGAAGATAGATGGCACTTGTCGGTTGTAACGGCAAGCAAAAAGCGCCAAGAAATTAAATTTCCCAATTTGGCGATTTCGCACGTAATTTGATCCATATTTATGCACATATTTATTATAAATTTTGTTTATGCACTTAAATATATTTTGATAATTTGGCGAGATTTTTTCTTGGCGCTTTTTAGTCGTCTTTACAACCAACAAATATCATATAGGTACTTGTCGGTTGTAACGTTACAATCTGATACCTGTATTGTAATCTTATTCCATGTGTTTGCTTCTATGGTGAAATAATGTTTTAATTAAGCATCAAATATCCCTATTAGCACAAAAAGCCCAACAACATTGTTACGATATCTTAATTACATTGGCCGTTATTCAGAATAACGAAAAACATCGTGGATGTATCGTACAATATCATTTGCTAATAAGAATGCTTGAGTGAGCGTGAAAATAATAATTTATCCCAGTTTTTACTTACCTTTACTATGCCACTGCTGTACCGACTTCTAGATTTTAGTAATAGAGTCTTGTATAATCAAATCATATCTTTTGTTTCTCTTAGTTACGATAAATTATAATCAGCACTTTAAGATTAAATGGATTACATTCGGTTTATTTCTTGGCTATGAAGCAACTAGATATGACTTCATAGGGTTTCAGGAAATCATTCAATATTTCTCAGTCAACACAATGGGTATTTGCGTATATTAACAGCATGCTAATGAACAATCACCCCCCAAAAATCTCCTAAGCTATCATGTTTACTACAACCAACGAATAATCGCCAACGATGTCATAATTGTTTATTGATTATGTTCAGCACTGATGTGAGGTTATGCCAAAAGTTCACCACTGGAAGGCGATTATTATATAAGAATCTAGAGATATTGTCTATGCAATGAATAAAATAAATAATGAGTCCATTTATGCCTTAATGCAAAAAGATGGAATTCGACATTGTGAATCTTTATTTAATGGTGAATAAAAATATATTTTATCAAATCCTACCTATTTGGAAAATAATAATGCAATTTTCAAATAAAAGTGAAGGTTTGAGATATTTCTGCACAGTTTCAAAATAAGTGAAATTGAATTACTTGCTTCATGTTTGTAAAAATGGTCTTTTGACTTATTCGTTTCATACTTGTAAAAATAGAATTATGTAAGCGATTTCTTACTCGTTTCTTGGTATACTTTTTACAGGAGCTTCGAAACTGAGTATACGTGTTGTCCGGAAAATACAATATTTTTATATTTTTTCGACTGTTTTTAATTAAATTTTGAGTCTGTACGAGTTCTGAGATTATTTATCTCAGCGTCTCATGTATTAAAGATGTTATTATAATGTGGAAAGTAATTAGAGATATTTTGAAAGTAATTGTTTTACTTTTTAATACAATAATACGTTTTTATTTTTAATACAATAATAGAAGTGTATTCATGAATATATATATATATATATATATATATATATATATACATATATAATTTAATTTTTTTAATGCGTCAAATTTATTTCTTCTCTTTTTATTTCAGTTGAGAAAAAAATTTACAGCCAAGAAATTTACATCACTTATGGATGACGATAACCAGTTTACTATAGGTCCTGAAACTGTGGAGTACACATTAATTTTGGACTGGTGAGTCTATTTCTTAATATTTTCGAAACAATCTGATATTTGATATTAGAACTTTACAAAAAACTTTTGTTATTTCGATATTTACATATTAACCGCAGGCCAGCAGTTAAAAGTTAAAAAAATAAACAAACATATATCTTGCTGTTAATGTTAATCTATGATTGCCAATGACATGCGATTAATACATAAATATTACCGCTTCCACGCTATTTTTGCTTTTTTGACTTCTGATAGATCTGACCTTTAATGTTGTAATGAAAAATAATTAAATAATCGATAATAAATGCGTTTGACTAACTAAACTTAGCTAAAACTAAAACGATAGATCAAAATATTATTCCGTTCGAGAGGTTGCCACCAAATTTAAATGTCAACATCACTTTGTATTGCTCCAATAAAGACGTTGCATATTGGCGTTAAAATCCCAAAGATAAGGATTTTACCTTGGGGATCTAGGCAGTGATCGATTTCCGAGTAGACCAACTAGATATCTGCCTACTTCAGCTGGAGGAAAATAGAATAGATTGATTGATTAAAA
Source organism: Argiope bruennichi (assembly GCF_947563725.1). Lineage (NCBI taxonomy): Eukaryota > Metazoa > Arthropoda > Arachnida > Araneae > Araneidae > Argiope > Argiope bruennichi. The sequence goes on along the minus strand of NC_079154.1, from coordinate 50,057,765 downwards.
AGACATTATTAGTCTTGTTGCCAAATAAATACGTATGTAAAAAATGCAAATTGTATAAATTATAAAAGAAGAGGATCCAAAGTCCCTTTTTTGCGGGATATCGCAAAATAAAATCTTGACTGATGTATTTGTACTCAATAACTGAATAAATTTTGCCAATTGATTTTTATTATTTTGCTTGATTATTAAATCAGTAAGAATATTCTATGTTTATTGCTGAAAAAAATTTTAAATTTTTTCTTCATATAATGTGGTACGATGTAGTTCATCATTATTGATTGATAATATTAAATTAATGCAATTAATATGATGCGAGATCAGCTGATCCCTGAAGACTTATTATTATTTGTCTTCTTCGTTTTTACTTTTTCTTTCAGTTGTGACATTGAAGCTGCTGTTAATAGGATTTTCAATGAATTAATAGAAGCTGGTACATTTGAATCCCTTACCAAGGTTGTGCAAGAATATGAGGAAGCCAGTACCTCTTTCGAAAAACATCAAAAAATGTAAGATAAATTCAAATATTCTTATTGCCAATGTGCAAATGTGCAATTTAAAAATCTAAAAAACTAATGGTTTAGTAAATTGCTTAAAGGAAATTGTTGTTGAAAAATAACGGTAATTTTTTATCACAACTGATATTGAATTTTTTATATATAAAATGAATTGCATTTTAGAAGCACGCTGCTATCTGAGATGAAAGAAATGGTCCTAGTATTTCATTAAGAAAAAAATAAGCCAAATAATGAAATGTAAAACATACAAATGACGCATAATAGTTATGAAAGAATTATAAATAACTAATGATCAAAAGGAACATAACCTTTTAAATACCTTAAAGAATGTGTTTCGAACATTGGAATGATCTCCATTTAATTTCCAAATGCATTATTTCAGATATTGTATTATTTTTTTTTTATTTTGCCGCCTATGAAATTTACATGGAAAAAATATTTTAACTGTCAAAAAATTTGGCATCCAGATTCTCCACGTTTTAGACTTCTATGAATCCAGGAAATTTTTTTGTAAAATTATGTCTATTTGATTCAACAACTCAATTTCATTTGTCTATAAATACAATGACTCAAAACAACATCCAGTTTAATACTATACTTTATGTGCGATACATTTTGCAACAAGCTGGCTTTGTAGTCGATTTTTATAAATTTTAATATGATTGATCTACTGGAATCTTCCTGTCCGTTCCTATGTATGCAGACATGATATTCCAAAAATGCAATAACCGATAAAGATTGACAAATTCATTTTAACGTTAAAATTATTGATTGCTTTCAATTTTGGATCAAATTCATCGAAAAATTGATTGACTATTGTTCTAACTATTCATAGCTATGATAGCACAATAGCTCAAAATCCTAGAAGTCTTGATGATTGATATTTAGCCTATAATCTTTGAACAAAATTCTGATTGATTGGCAGCTTTGCAACCAATTTTGGAATCAACTTATTAAAAATAAGAAGTTCAAAAGGTATATTTGACTCTCTTCTTTATACTACAATATAGAAAACAAAACATTGTCTTATTACTTTCTCGTAGACATAGAATAGAGAATGTATAAAAATTGTAATCGTCAAAAAATTCTAACTCTAGATTTTGACGAATCTCCATGTTTTAGACTTCCTGTGTATACGGAAAACACATTACTGGAAAATGTCCGTCTGTCTTTTTTTGTGACAAAGATAGTTCAAAAGTGCTTTGATCTAGACGGATGAAATTTGGTAGACGGTCTTTATACCAAATTTGTAGATTTCTATTAAATTTTGGCTCTTGTACCATAAACCCAAACCAAACCAAATCAAATCAATTAAACTTTAAGTAAATTCCGCTTAGAGGAAATTTGTCTGGTTACTGAAATAAAATTTAACGCGATAATTATAAAATGAAGAGAGAAAATCTGAAACATAGAATTAACATCTATAGTTCATAAACCTACCAAATTTTGAATCAAACTCTACAAGAGATTGACCGTCAGTCGGTTTGTACTTTTAGAAACATGCAAACGCGATAACTCAAAGACACAATAACTTAAATATATGAAATTTGGTACATGATTTTGTGACTACAAATGGAGTTTTGTGTCAAATTTTTGTTTCCATCGGTCAAATTTTTGTTACCAAAAAGTGTCTAAAACACAGATTCGGTTTTCGGATACTATTTACCGCATGCTAGGGATTAATCACCAAATAACTCGCCAAGGATGACAAAATAGATTCAGTCAAAATGTTAAATTCACGCCAAAGGTTAATATTTCATAACTATTGTACGCCAATGCCATGCAGTGTTCTGTGGGATAACACCTTTATTAGAAAGAATGAGAGAAATTTTTGGAGAAACCAAGCTCGCTGGTTGTGTAAGTATCGAAGAAAGTCGAGTTGAAAACACTCTCTTGGCATTAATACTAGTTATGAACGAAATTAAAAGATGGAAATCTTATTCATTCGACTAATGTGTTGCTAATTCATTGAAATTTGCTATTGTTACAACATCAGAAAAGAAAAATGAATATCAATGCGAAGTGCAGCCCTGATATTATGGTTAATTTTCATATGGATCAGTGGCGGCTTTTAGACTTTCGGAGTTTACACTTCACTCTCTTCACTTCGGAGTTAGACTTATCATTGAAAATTTTTTAACTCTTCTAATATCCCTGAGTAAAACTCTCTCATTCTAAGGAGAAGCAGTATGGATATGTGATCTCTAGCATCGCGATACTGCATGTTCCTATAAATTTGTCTGTCCATTCATGTTCAGCTGGTGTGTCCCAGTTTTATTTGAATAAATTAATTCATTTGCTTTGGTTTCTCTAGTATTTGTCATTACCGCCAGACACTAGGAGATCAAATATTCATGCGCTACATATCAATAGTGACAATGACTTTTCCTCCCCTTTCGTTTCAAGACTGGAATCCAAAAGAAAAAGCATAGAGGAACAGAAGAAGGTTCTGTCGGAATTACGAGAAAAGCAGGGGCCTCTGCAGAAAGTGTACGAGACCGCCCCAGGTAAGAAACCTGAACTGTCAGAGGATAATTTATCCCTGGTGAAACAGTGGATGGAGTGCAGAATAGAGTCGAAGAAGGAATTCTACGAGTACCTCATCGGAGAAGTCAGGGACAAGACAGAGGTAATTTGTTTAAATTATGAAAGTATAAACAAGCCAACACCAGTATTATATACATATATTGTTACGGAAAATTTTCCACATAAAAGCCATAACCTCGACAGGTTCACTGCATTGGGTGTATCGTGACAAAATCAACAGGTCTCAATAACAAATAACAACGTTTATTAACACGAAGAATGAACACAGACAACAAAGGCATAGCTGAGACGTACACAAGCATAGTACTAAAAACAAACATCAACATACAATAGTTAATCGGTAATAAACAGAAACAATAGCACACAAAGCAGCTAGACACAGCAGGAGGAGAGACTTTATACAATTATTTACGTCATGATGGTCTCTCCAAACGCCTGCTTTCAGTACTCTCTCCTCGCTTTAGTTTGTTCCTTCAATGCTCTATTCCAAGACCCGACGCACGGCTTAGTCCTTAATTCACTAATCACTCGAGTCCCACTTAACGCTTGTGCTTCTCTGGACTGGTCTTACTAACTCGTTACTGACTAGCTATACGACTCAAACACGCATTGACTCCAGCTCAGTCTGCCGCCTTTTATAGATTCGGGAGCATGACATAGAAGGTTCTCGAAGAATCAGCATAATTCGCCTCCTATTGGTCCCATCACCAAAATTCCTGAAAATTCTTGTTGCATTCAATTTATCACCGAAGTCGTCACCAAGGCACCAAGTCTTCCACCTAGCCTGAGGATCATTGATCCGACATCCATTCAGCATCCAATGGTAACGTAAAACTATCTTCCATAAGGTGGAACTAACTTGGGAAGCAACGTTACTAATACGTAACAATATGGATTATATTATTACGAATGCATACAATTTCACTCAGAGAAGTATGAATTGGAATTACTGAAAATGAATTTATAACAAATTGAGAAAGAATATTGCAAGAGGCGTTGATTGTCAAAGTCGAATTTAATCAAATTTATGAATTTACAACTGCAGTAAAAATAAGAAAATGTAGAGGAGATAAGTCCATTACCTCACAGATTCGAAACAGTTATATTTCCTAATATTATTTTTTATAAAAATGTAAATAATATTTAAATTATTGTTACAATTCCTACTCCATTGAGAATAATTGAGGTAATAACTCCATTGTGAATAAAAAAGTAATTCTTGCAAATAATTCCTGATATGATCATTCATTGATTCTGTTTTCTTATATGATAGCGGATACCTGAGTTTCTGATATACAAGACACCGCCTTATTATTATTTATTATTTATTATTATTATTATTTTTGTCTTGTGAATTTTCTTAAATCTTATTCTTACAAGCGACCCAAATGGAGTATCATAGGCGACAAAAGATACATTCGAAAATTTAATATTTGTTGGAGATGAAAGGATTGTTGTATCTTCCTATAAATTGGCCAGGCATATTTATTTTCGTATAATATCTATTTAAGAATAATTCTATCTAATTTCTATTTTCGAAAAAATTAATTAAATTTTAAGAATTTCTAGAATTTGAAAAAAATTATACTTATTCCTATCAGAAGTCTGTAAACTATATCGCATGAATGTGATAATTTAAAAACGTGCAGGTAGTTCTAAAGCAAAGCTGGAAGTATAAATAAAAATATCATAGTTCTATTCATTTTTCAAAAATGTTATTTTTATTAAAAAAAAATCTTTTTTTTTTTGAGTCTCTATCACTATTTATCCATGTAAAATTTCAAAAATTGCTATTTACAATTCAGTTTTACCATGTGATAGACATTTTACATTAAAAAAACAATTCCTTTTCAACCATATTGTATTTTTCTTAGGATATCTAGCATATGTTTAGTTTGTATCCATATATGTTTTAAGATATATATTTAAATAAATAAAAAAATTCTGAAAGAAACATCTTTAAAATCAATCAAAAATGATTTATTTAATGAATCTATCAAACATGATGCTTCGCTGATTCAATTTCATGAATGAATCAATCAAAAATGATTCTCTATTTATATATCTATCAAAAATTTATCCTTAAAAATTATTTTCGGAGCTAGCTTAAATTTTTCCTTAAATTAAAAGTAATTTTCATGTCACTAAATTTCCATCATAGCATACAGTTGATGACTGGACGTTCGAATTCATGCTTTCAGTTTTCTAATATGTGTCTTAAATAGATAAAATACTCCTAGAACGATAAGAGAGATAGTCACGAGTTACAATTTGATACAAAAAGACGCTTCTTGGGCCAAGTGACCTTCAACTTCGGCAGCGTTTTTGACAATAATGATAGTTCAAGATATGAAAAGAATATTCTATGCGGATAAAATCTCTGAAATTTCCTATATTAATAAAATTTTAGGCAGTTTGTTTGAAAATTGAAAATTTATTGAATGAAACAGAATTTTAAAAATTGAATTTAAATTTTATTTTTTCCTCTGGAAAGAAAAAGAAAATGGAATTTTTTCTTCAATAATCCCCAGTTATGTGAAGTGTTCCTTCTTTTTCTTGACACCAGTTTGTCCTTTTTTTAAAAAAGTTTTCAACTTCAAGAATTTTTTTAAATTTACCGTTTATCATTTTTTGACATTCTCGTATGCGAAATATAGAGAAAAAATTGCAATCGTCAAAATATTCGAACTCGAGATTTTGGCAAATCTCCACGTTTTAGACCTTCTGGAATTCGAAAAATACATTTTTGAAACATGTCTGTCTGCCTGTGACAAAAATAATAAAAAAAAAATCCGTTTTGAGCTAGACGGATGAAATTTTGTTTATGATGTTTACAACAAATCTACAAATTCCTATCAAATTCTGTGCAAATTCTACTCAGACGAAGTCTGTCTGTGCAGCTGTTCGAATATACGATGACACAATAACTACAAAACGAAAAGAACTAAATGGAAAGAATTTGGTACCCAGATTTAACATCTTTATTGTAGACACTTACCAAATTTTGAGTTAATCCAACAAAGTGCTGAACGTCTGTCAGTTTGTACTTTCAGAAGCATATAATAATAGCAAGCAGCGGTAACGTAAAAACGCAATGACTTAAGGTGTACGTACACACTAGAAGATTTTTTTTCAATTTTAACTTTAAAAATCCAGTTTTTTCACAGTAAGTCATTAATATATGTTGAAATTCATTTCAGCGAGAAAAGACCATATTACACTAATAATTAATTAATTAATTAATATTTAATGAGCTAATTAGCATATTTTTTGAAACATGATATCTTAAATTCTAATTTGTACAGACACACAATTCTAGTTGGAATTTATGCCTAATATTAATCTTCATGCTGTCTGCCTCAATCAAGTTATAAAAATATATAGTTTTTTGTAATAATTTTTTCATTAACGATGAATTGAAAAAGCGAGATTTTTTCTGTCATTTTAACTTTTATATAGCTATAAAAATTTATTTCTATAAATATAACTTTTATTGAGGCACAAAACATCCACTGTTTCATAAAGATTATTTTGATATATAAATAATTGTATTTGGTCAATTTCTTGTTGAGTTATGATTGTTTGAATGAAGCAACATAGTGGTAAAATATCATTCTTCATAAAATGAGTTTAAAAAAACCCCCGAAACTATAGTTTTTAGTGAAAGTACCTCAAGAAAAATAATTATAACTCGAGAAATATTCGAATATTGACAACATCTTGGTATCGTTTGAAAGCTAAAGGATCAGATAACATTTTTAAGCAATGAAAAAATATTTGAAATGATTTTCGAAGTTTCAAGCTAAAATCAAGCTAAAATCGAAGTTTCAAGCTTAAATATATCAAATTTTTTATGTGATTTTGTGACTTCAATTATAATTCTATGTGAAATTTAAATTTTAGTTGATTGGGAAACAAAAGCGTCTAAAACACAAATTTATTTTTATTAGAGAATAGAAAGAACGTTTTGTGGAGACTAGACCCGTTGGTTCTCCCGTCAGTCCATATGTCCATCCATATGTATCATCATGCAGTTTGACAGTTAAAAAGAATTTTTTTTTCTTGATCGAAATACAATAAGAAGAGTAGATTTCCTTTAAAATAAATCTTTATTATTACTAATATTATCATTATACTTACAAATGTGTTTACTTTAAATTTATACTCCTTGAGTTTTGGAATGTTTACACACAATTGTAGAAATATATATAAGTATATATATATATATGTAAGCATTATTTTATGTGAAGCAGGATGCAGTTTGAAGATAGTGAAAAGACTTTAGATTTCGTGACGTCGTTTTATTTCATTTTGAAGAAGCAAGCATATGTACAAGCGATAAGTACACAGAACGACACAGAAAGGAATGAAGAAAAAGCACTTGAACACTTTATCCCTGGTCTTATATAACCAAAGAAATTGATAGGGAAAATATTTCTTCATAGTGCTAATATAAAATGAGATTTCGATAGGGATTTTCGTTACACGCGTCGACAAGGTAAGGAAAAAAGAATTAATTAAAAAAGAATATGCCTCGTCAGCGGTATTTTGTTACTTCACTCGGAGTGTGGGAAAGTTAGGCTTTTAACCGATTCAACAATTTTACAAAGCTACTCTTGAATTAATTAAGTAGAGAAAGTGAAATGGATCATAAAATAAGAGATTATTTTTAGAATGAAGTTACTATGGGCTAAATTAAGATAAAATCCTGAAAATTAATTAAATTGAAATTAAAGTTTAAAATATCATTACATATATATATAAGAAATATATATAAGAACGCAAAAAGACTATTAGAAAAATGTGTTTTAATGTTAAATTCTCATTTAAAATTAATTAAATTTAAGTGATTTCTTTATTATACTTTCTTCGAGTCAAAACTAAAATAATAATTTTTGTCAAATAACTATTAAACTCTTCAAAACTAATTAAAAGTGGATTTAATTTAGTTTTACAGAAATTGCCACTATTCAGTAAAGAATGGTAACTTACAATCTCTCTCTCCGATGTTTATAATCCACTGGTTTTAAAGAGACGTAAAAATCGTGAGCGGCTGTTCAAAAGTCCAAATTACAATGGCCATCAATGGATGACTAACGGTCATTTGGAAGTTTTTGTATATTATTAGGACATCGAAGAGATTGTATAAATTATCATTTTTATCTTTATTATCAGACGAAATAGACAAGTGAATGATCTCGAAGAAATACACTGATATCAGCTTCTAACAATATTTTTAAGAATATCATTTTAGATCCGTATAAAGTGATACATTATAATGACTGGTATTTCTACTAAATTCTTCTAATAATAAAGATGAATGTGCATTGGTGTTATATAGACGAGACCGTTTCATCTACCGTTACAAATTTGTCACATATATATTTTGGAATGTAAAAATGTGCTCCTCCGAATGATTTTTTTTTTTTTGAAATTTTAATTAAATTGACATTTGTTTAGAATTTTTTCACAAACAAAAATTTGACAAAAACTTCACTTGTCACAAAATTAAATCAAATTTATATATTTAAGTCATTACACATCGCGTGCAACGACTTAACATGTGCATGCGTCTTTGAGTTATCGCGTGCACATATTTCTAAAAGTACAGACCGACGGACAATCAACCCTTTGTCGGATTTGGTTCAAAATTTGACAGCTGTTTACACTACAGATGTTAAATCTAAGTGCCGATCTTATCTATCTGCTCAATCCGTCTCTCTTTGTTTTATAGTTACCATGTTAAATTATATTTGAACAGCTGGATAGACAGGCTTCCTCTTAATAGATTTTGCTCAAAATTTGATAAATATCTACACATTTGGTGTAAAGACCGTATACCAAATTTCATCCGTCTGCATCAAAGCATCTTTCAGTTGTTTTTGTCACAGACAGACAGACAAAAGATGTTTTATTAAAACAGTGAGGTCTAAAACGTGGAAATTAATCAAAATCTCGAGTTTGAATTTCTTGGCGATTACTTTCTCTACATATACGAAAGTAAAAAGAGAATTTACAATACCGCGAAATTTAAATGAATCCTACGTTTATTGTTTTGATAGCGATGTGATGATCTCCATAAAAAAAATTCGTATGTAAAAAATAGAATATGTGTAAGACAGTTAAATGGTTTTATTGACGGAATCATAGACATGAAGTAATGTATAAACGATTTAATAGAAGTTAAATATAATTAGTGTTTCTACAGAATCAGCTGGTCACAAGCGGTGACTGATAACAATAATGTAAATGTTAGTTTTAGTGTTGTACATTTTAAAATAAATTGCATCTTAAAATAAACACATCTTAAATAGTTATAGTACATCTTAAAATAACTTTTTTATACTTTCCATAAAAAATTATTTTAAAATGAACGTTACATGATTATTTTAAGATTATGTTATATGATTTATTGCACCTTACTATTTTAAGTTCTATGTTTGTTTTATTTTCGTTACATGAAAAAATAAACCTGCCCCCGCTTAATTCATTAACCCGTTAATTATCATTTCAGTTTTTACTGCATCTCTTAAATTATATTATTCATGCGCATTAAAGAGTTTTAAAAACGGACATTTTAAATAAATTTGTATGACAAATCTGTAATTTTTAAAAGACCTGAAGAGATATCACCAAGCGGATTCGTATCTGTCACACAATGACCAAAAAAAGTTATTAAATCCAGATAACTACTTCCATGATTTTTTTTTTTTTTTTGCAGATTTATAATTAAAATGATGTTGTAAGTCAAAGATAGTATAATATCCTTTTTAAACTATCTCATCATCAAAAAATATTAAGTGCTTTTTTTTTCTAAAAAAATTGCTTTAGAATTTTGAGCGAGAGTCTCGGATGCAAGTTCATACAGACTTCCAAACGATTTCTTTTTGGCTGCTTAAATATGAAGTAAGTCTTTTGTTTTTATTTTGCTTCTATGAGCTAGTTTATTTTCTTTGTGAATACGGTTTTGCTTTGGTATTACCTAAATTACCATAAAGAGTTGTATGCGGTATTTTATATATTCTTTTATAATTATTTCACGTTCTTTATAGTCCTTTACGCAAGACCTGGATTTGCTGCTGCGGAAGATTTTCGATGATTGGGCCTCAAAGAAGAGAGAAATTTCTGTTTTGAAGAAGTATCGGAATTTCAATTTGGAGAAAATCGAGCGAGTCACCAAACAAGTGAGAAATCTTCCATTTTCTACTGGTTGAGAAAAATGATTTTCTTTTTGAATTATTTTTCTCTTTCTAACAAATTTCTTGAGATAACCGAAATTGGGATCCTATTCTTTTGTAAACGAGAAATAACCAGCTATCAGATAGTATAATCTTACATTTATTAAAATTATTAATTTTAATTTATCTTATCGTGGACTGAAAGAAAAAGTATTGTAATCGCAAAAAAGCTTTGACTTCGAAATTTTCCTTAGTCTCCTCATTTAATGATGATGTCATGTCCGCGTTAGCACGGAACGGGGGTGCAGTAGCTTTTGTGTGTAAAGACTCCTGAGCACCCGAGGGAAGAAGTCTGACTTCTAGCTTATATGAAGATGAAACTCACATATTCGCTTGCATAACCCCTTTTAACAGGGGAGGGGGGGCACATTCACAAACATCACAGATAGAGCATAGATGAAGAACAACCATGCCCGAACCGGGATTCGAACCCAGGACGCCCAGATCACGGGGAAGATGCGCTACTCCTATGCCAGGACGCCGGCTGCTTCATTTAATATCTTACGGAATTCGAAGAAAAAAAAAAACTATTTGAGAAATTAGGCTTGTCTGTCTATGTGCATAGCACAGAAATAGAATTATACATAAAAAAATTAATTATGTGATCCTTTTAAGATCGATTAATTATGTGATTGTTTTATTATGCCAAAAAGAGCAAGACTACATTTGAGATCAAAATGAAGAGGTATCAAATTTTGAATAATTGGGTCTGTATATTGATATGGATTTGTAATCCATATTCGGTCTCAAATGCATATTAGATAATCTTCATTACATGACGAAACTAATGCCGAAACATATTATAATGTGAAAAGGAAATAAGGAGATAATATTTAATCGGTATTTTTCAGGTATATATAATATAGAGTAGCAATCTGAATAAAAATAGATTGAACAATTCATGCGATACGATACAAAATTTTGCATGATTCTTGAGTTGGTAGGGGTGACGACAAAATTGAGTGATAACAAACCCTTATGTTTTGATAAATTAAAAGGCAACCGTGAATCAAAGTTTGCTATGTATGGCTGCGTTTCTCTCCTTTGTAAGAAGCGACTGATGTTAAACCAGTAATGAGACAATGAAACCTAGTTCTGCACATTAATTGCTATTATGTTATTTCAGCATGGCATGCTCTCCGCTTCAAACCTTTCTCCTTTCAGCAAATGCAGCTGTTCATTCGTCAGAATTCATCTACATTTGGGTTAAAATTCAATTGCAAAAATGTCTAGCTGTTGAAATTATTAGCACGGAATAGATAAATGATACTTGATACGTATTATTTTTTCCCTTTGACAAAAAAATACAATAAATACGTAACTATTTGCATCATTCGTCTTGCTGAAAGCGTCTTTGAGTTATCATGTCCACAGACAAAAAGAAGATATTATTTTAAAATGTGTTCTTCGGACTCAGAGAGGTTTAAAATGTGCCGATTTGTTGAAATCTCGAAGTTGAAGTCTCTGAGGATTACAGTATTTTCAGTTTACATTCTTCGTATACAAGAAATTGAAAAAAATGGAACTTCCAATGTGAAGATATTTTGAAAGAGAGTCATCAAACTGCGTTAAAAGTTTAATTCTTTCATTAGATCAATAAATCACCTATACATTTAAAATAATTAGGAATACCAAAGAACCTGCCTTCCATCCCTAATGGCAGATTTCCAACTAAGCAGATCAGGTAATTGCTTATAGCCACTTAGAAAGTGAGGGGTTGTAGACAGAGATTTTTACTAAATGTTATTAGACTAATTGTTAAAGAAGTAAATCAAAAAAATACAAATGCAGAATTTTAAAAATACGGATTTGTGAATTATATAATATCAGAATAATGGGCCTCATAATGGGCACTGCCTAAATCTGCTGCTGTCGATAAAAGCATCGATTTCATACACACTTGAAAGCTTGTGCCATTTGAGGGATATATTAACGTTCTCCCGCCCTGTCCCTTTCATTACTTTTTCGTATGCAAAGCATAGAGAAAGTCTTGTAATGGTGAAAAAATTCGAACTCAAGATTTTGACGAATCTCCGCGTTTTAGATCTCCCTGAGTATATAATACGTAATAGACATTTTCATAGACACATCACATACGAAAGACATCACCAGACATAGAAACATCACATACGAAAAATATATTTTTGGAAAATGTCAGACCGTCCATTTGTCTATGGCAAAGATAACTCACAAACGCTTTGATCTAGACTACTGAAATTTGGTATACTGTCTTTACATCAAATTTGTAGATTTCTGTTAAATTTTGAGCAAAATTCATTCAGAGGAAGTCTGTCTGTCTGGTTGTTCGAATATAAGTTAATACGACAATTACAAAGCAAAGAGAGCTAGATGAATAAAATTCTGTACACATATTTAATATCCATAGTGTATACACCTGTCAAAATGTGAGCCATATCCAATGAGGGGTTGATCGTCTGCCGGCCTGTATTTTCAGAAACATGTAAATACAATAATTCAAAAACGCAATGAGTTAAATATATCGAATTTAGTGTCTAATTTTGTGGCTACAAGAGTAGCTTTGTATCAAGTTTGCGTTTCAACCGGTTGATAAAAACGCGTATGAAACACAAATTTGATTTTCGGATGCTATTAAACGCATACTAAGGATTAATCGCCAAGAAACTCGCCCAGGATGTAACGATAAATCCAGTAAAAATGCTAAATTCACGCCAAAAGTAAATATTTCGTAGCTATTGAACGCCGATGATGTACATGACTTTTCTGGGATAACACCTTTATTAGAGAATAAGGGAAAGTTTTGGGAAGATCATAGATACATCGCAAAATTAAACTTTAATAACTCCCATAATAGATAACTGGATTAATTTCCCTAATTTTATTGGTCAGTTAATTTCCGTACTTTATGTGCACCGCTAGTCAACAAGAATGCTCTATGTTTATTTTTCAAGTATAATTTAAAATCATAATTTTATTTGACGCAATAAAACGTAATTATTCACTATTAGTTGAAAAGACTAAATGAATATTTTTAGTATGGTGGGCGAGCAGCTATGGCCAAAAGCCGATATAATTTTAACTGTCTATTTATCTCTATAAAGTTTTTAAAGTTATTTTTTTTAGTGATTGAGGATTTTAAAGAGTGGAATAAAATTGATGTTTAAGAAACAAAAGGCGAACATGTATGTAAAATGTCCACTCTATTCGTGGTCAACCGTTGCTTTCTAGATCGTTACAGATATCCAAACATTGGCAATAGGAAAAAGAAATAAAGGAAGTAAAGAATTTTTTTTTATTTTATGCTATTTCAGTACAAAACACGCATTTCTGGAAAAATAATTAAATCTAAATTTAATGTTGTCTTCCGGCCCCTCAAGCCATATTTGTAAAATACTCTTGACGCACGAGCATCTCATCTATACTTATATAAAACTCAATGTGTGTGTGTGTGTGTTGGCGATCTACAGGCCAGACCGTTTCATCTACAGCTACCAAATTTGGTGCATTTATACCTTGGAGGTCGGGAATGTGCACCTGGGGTCCCTTTTTTTGAATTTTTAATTAGAATTTTAACTATTAATTAAAAACTAATTTTCCAGCCAAAAAAATCTTTTCATTTTCCCCACCGCCAAATGAGTAAGGCTTCAGTTTTTTTTCCCACGCTAATCAGGCCAGGCTTAAGATTTTTCGGCCGATTATTTCAAACGATTTTGTTTATTTTCTTAATGTTTGATGTTAAAATTAAACATTGTTAATGAATCGATCTTTCAGATTTCATTTTGAAGCACTTTTGAATTAAAATAAAACAGAATAAAAATAATTAAAACTTCATATCTGCATAGCGTTACCGCAACTGGCGTAGAAAAATTCATGCATTTACGTTACCGTAACTGGCGCTGAAAATTCACGCATGCGCATTGTGTTCTGATTGTTGACAAAAAATTTCAATGGATGTTGACTTGATTTAAATTATTTTTAGGTTAGTTGCATGCTTTTGTAATTAAATTGTATTTATGTTATATATATATTTTTTTGTATATGCTTATAGTTTTAAGCACATCGGTTTTTAAGTAGTTTTTTTACCCTGTTTTCGACCAATTATTTCAAACGATTATGTTTATTTTCTGAGTGTTTAATGCATTTAAAATTAAACTTTGTTCATTAATCGATCTGCTCATGATGAATCTGAGAAAATTTTGTTTGCAAAGTCTTGAGATATTACATAAATTAAGAAAGATATCCTTTAGTGCCCATAAGTTTTAAATGCTCAGTAATCATATTATTTAAAAAAATGGTTTGTTTTAGTAATAAATATTATTATATTAATTACAGATTAATCATTTCCACTTTAATTTAAAGCATAAATTCCATGGGAGCTAACAGAAAATGAGAGAGATACATATTACGTTATGGCTGAAGGCTTTTGTAATATTATGAGTGAATTATATGACTATCAAAATTTGAAGTTTTAAAATATTTTGATGAAGAAACTATTAAAGTAGAAATTACATAAAATATTTAATTATTAAAATTTTGACGAAGCATTAAGATTGGCGAACCGCCTGGTCGCCAAAGGCGGCTAGTTCAAAATAAATTTCAATCTTTTGTAACCAAACTTCTCCAAATTATGAAGGTTTGAATAACGCAATTTAAATCTAATTAATGGCCGCTTTGGAGAAAAGGTAACAAAAACAGCTTTGAAACATTCTTTTGTTAAAAAGCGTTATTTAGTTTATAGCTTAAAATTTTATAATATTATTTATCTGTCGTCTTTACAAAGTTTGCGAATTCTTAAAATTATTTCAAAACAATAGAAAATTGGAGGCATTTCAAAAAAAATGAAACAGAAACATGCAAGTAAGTTTATAAAACATTTAATAGTTTTGAAATGTAAATGAATTTATTTTTGGATCAAAGGAAGCTGATTCCACAACTAATCAATTTGTTAAGTATTTCAAAATCAAATGAATGGTAAAAAATTTATTGCATCAGCCATTGCATGCAAAAATGTGAAACGATATTAAAATTAAAGAATGCAGTACGAAAAGCGTTCAAATTGGTTTTTTTTTTTAAATTTTAATATACAATAAAAATAATTTTTACTTTCTCGTACGCGAAGCGTTGTAATCGCCAAAAAATTTAAACCCGAAATTTTGATGAATCTTCAAGTTTTTACACATCTCTGAATTCGAAAAATATATCTTGGAAATTGCATCTGTCCGTCGCTCTGTTTATCTGTCAGTCCATCTGTGAGCACAATAATTCAAAAAAGTTTTGAACTAAATAAATAAAATTTGATTTATGAGTTTTCCCCCAAATTTGTAGATTTCTCTCAAATTTTGATTGAAATTCAATGAGAGAAAGTATGCCTGTCTATTTAATTATAAGTGAACTCGATAACTTCAAAACGCTAAGAGCTAGATAGATAAAATTTGGTAGACAGGTTTAGCATATAAAGAATAGATTTTTATGATATTTTGAACCAAATCTGTCTAAAAGTTAATCATCTATCTGCCTGTGCTTTCGCAAGCGTGTAAACGCGTTAACTTAAAAACACAATAATTCAAATAAATGATATACTAAAATTGTAATTGTATGTCAAATTGTGGCTTCCATCGACCAAAAAAGTGGCATCTAAAATACATACCTGGTTTTAGTTCGTTCGAAACAAAACTCTCATGCGCAGAAAATAAAAATCTGAGCATTCGTGGCGTTCATTGCCTGGGGAAAGGATAACATTCTTTTTGCAGATTACACGAGAAAGTTCCCGGGAGACCACTTTTGATGATTTCCATTGACAAATGGAGTACAGCTAAGTTTGTAAAAGTGGTAAATTGCATAGTCGCACACAGAATCAAATTCATATATATAGTACCACTTGTGTTCATTTTTGAGATATCTTTACTTTTGTATTTACTGTATTAAAAAATAATATTAATTTTTTTCATAAGCTATAAATATAATTTTTCATTTACAAAAATGTAAGTTATTAAAACTCGACTCAAATAGAAAATAATAATAATAATAATAAAATTATATATAGAAAAATATATATAAATAAATATACATATTTTCATAAATGTATAAAAAACTTTTCAAAAATACCTCCTCTACTACTTTTTACAAAAAAAATGTATTTTTGAATAAATTATTAATAAAATTATACGATATATCGGCAAATAAAAATTATAAAAAAATTGTAAAGAAAAAAAAATTATACAAAATATCTGTAGATAAAAAAAAGTCATAATTTTCAAAGAATGAATTACAGAATACATGCATGACTTACATGCAATTTTCTAATTTCGAAAAAATTTTACTCGTTTCTTTGCATTGAGGATTTTAGAGAAAAATACTACAAACTTTAAAAAAAATGCAGTCTTGTAATTTCTGAATTTTGATATTCTCTTATCAATTTTTCTATATTTGCTACTCCCTCCCTTTTTTTTTTTTTTTGTATTTCGCATTTGTATTTTTTTGGTGTTGTTACGCTGTTTTATTAGTTCATATATATCATCCCAAATTCCTTTTATACTTAATAAAAGTAAAGATGTTAGGATGAGCTCTAGCAAAATTTGCATTAAACCTTGGGTATAAAGATTCGCAGCCATTTCTTGTGTAAGCATTAATGATAGGTGAAGACTACATGTATGACGGAAATTCCCCTTCTTCTGAAATATAATATTCTGTCAGATAATAGCTAGATCTTTCTAAAAGTTCATTGTTTGATTTTCTTAATCTTCGATGAGTCTGATATTTCATTTTCCGGTGTGGATTTGAGGGACATGCAGTTTACCCGTTTCCAAAAACTGAAGAATTTTAGAAAGGATCTCGCGATGAATGAGGATTCTTTCTTTTTTACAGATCGCTCAGAAAGAGGAAGTTATCGAAACTGATCGGATGGAGAAAGAAAAGGAGATACAGAGGGAGAGAGAGATTCTAAAGAGGCGGTTGGCGGCCACACTGGTAAGTACTGCAAATGGAGAAAGCATTTCCCGTCAGCTGATTTTTAACTCCAACAGCTGACTGCGTCAATTAAACGAAGGTTTTTAAAATTCTTTCCACTACTGATCCCATTTTGAATGAAA
This sequence comes from Argiope bruennichi, assembly GCF_947563725.1. Taxonomy (NCBI): domain Eukaryota; kingdom Metazoa; phylum Arthropoda; class Arachnida; order Araneae; family Araneidae; genus Argiope; species Argiope bruennichi. The sequence goes on along the minus strand of NC_079154.1, from coordinate 50,040,398 downwards.
AAAAATACTTTCTAAATAAGTTTTTTTTTTTTTTTTCTGCTACAAGAATACACACTACACCTTCGAAGAATTCAAAAACTATTTAAATAATAGCAGAATCAGCCTGGTGGTGTAAGTGGCCTTATTAAAATCAAAATAATAATAAATAAAAGTAAAAGTAAGGAAATGAAATTTGAAAGATAATATTGATCTTGTATTTTTTTTCGTAATAATGACATTGCTTGATGAACTACAAACGATAAAAATAGAATAAATAAATGAAATGAAGAAAAGCTTAAAAATTAAAAGAGAAGCGAGCAATCAAATTAAAAAGTTTTCTGCAAACGATGCTGATTTAAATGTTACAAAAATAATTTTCATGTTTTGTTTCCTTTAATTTTGTCCTAATTGGCTCCTTACCAGTTAGTGAAATTACTCCCTCACAAATCTCCTTTTCATAAAAAAAAAAAAAAATCTTTTTACACATCAGGTGTATAATTGATAAAAAAAATCATTGAGAAAAGTATTTTGATCGTTCTTATTTTAAATTAAAGTCAAGCGTTGGAATAAAGACCTCAAAAATTTTGAAAAAGTTAATGTAACTAATATGTCGGATGGAGAATTTTAGTTCTAATTCTTAAAATTTTTCCAGAAAGATTGTTTTTTTTTTTTTTTAAAAAATTTCAAAATTCATTGAATTATATCAGAAATGCAAAATTAACTTCTGGAGAATAATATTTGTTTGTTCTCTTCGAAGATGCATTGGCCTTTTTTTATTCTTTTTTACACTTTAAAACCGATATGGCTGGCAAATATGTACGACAAATAATCTAAAGTATGGGAAATATGTACGACAAATAAACTAAAGTATGGCAAATATGTATTACAAATAATCTAAAGTATGGCAAATATGTACGACAAATCATATAAAATAACACAATATATTAAATAATTTTTTTCCGCATTAAAAATTCGGGTATCTAAATGCATTGCATCACAAGCTGTTTCGAAAACTTGTTTATCAAACATCATGGCAGTAAATGCAATAGATTTATCTGGAGACCGAAGTCATACATATACATAAGTATATACAGATTCGTAAAAATATAGATAAAAGGAAGCGTTTGTGTAGAGAATTAATAAAAGGTCGAATTTTTTTGGCGACTTTTTACTGTACACTTACATTATGTTTTGATATAATAAAACAAAATATGTTATAACTATCCATATTTTTGCAACTCTCAAAGCTCACGTAGGTTTAAAAAGTTTTGTTCCATGGTGAAGAAATTTTTATTTAAATGATGCGCTTATAAAGGACGTCCTTCGCTCCTGTGACTAGCAATCGACCGGGATGCATGGTCACATATATTTTGATCGCACAAGGAATCAGGATTGCAGATATTTTGGAAGTGGGACTCTCCTGAGAAATGCTCAGTTAGACATTAATAAAATACGTCTGCATCACTAGCGGACGGGAAGAAAAAAACTATGACAAGCCTTCCCAAAAGATAAACCAGTAGCATTCACACGAGGCCAACTATTGAGCGCAAGGGAAGGCCACACCTACCTCGGGAATATCGCAATGGGACAAGGCAAATAGTTATCCCGATAAGACAACCCTTTGCCATTGCCCCATTGGGCAAGTATATACAGATACTCCAATGAGATGACTCCAATGGAGTCACGTGATGTTCCTGAAGTAGGCGTGGCCTTCCTTCGCACGCAATAGTTAGCCTCGTGTGAGCGCTGTTTTAGTTACACATGTGGGAGCTGTATATGCTTTGTTGTGGTAGCGGCCATTGGGAGACCTACTTTAAAAGATTTAATGCTGATTGTGTGTGGAATCAGATTCCTTAATTAAGTGCAGTATGTATGATACATGGGACCCACTACTTGGCTGCTTGTATCGATAGCGTTGTTGTATTCTACATTAGTATCACCATCCTGTAGCCGCACGTGCCAACTCTTCAGACTCGACAGTTTCTGGGCGAATCTGATTCTCTCCCCCGATTTCTAGTGACACCGAATATTTAAAACAGTTTTATACCAGTTGTTATCACTCCCTATCTTAATTAAGAGTACAGTGGATATTGAAATAAAAATTCATGATTCACTTGTTCTGTATTCCCTTTCTATAGCTATCTCACCCTCTAGCGGCAACACTGTGAGGCAATAGCTCATTTTTATAAAACTGTTTTGTGGTCATAATAAAATGGCCGCTCAGTTTAGTATTCATATGTATGAAAATGAAACTCTGTTATATTACAGCTACCTAAATATAAATAAGTGGGAATAGCATCCGAATATCAATTAAAAAACTCTATTACTAAGCAAACGAATAAAGATATCAAAATAATTCTTTTTGTAAGCAATTACTCGCAATATAACTATCGAAAAAGATTTTTTAAAAATACAGAAATTGCAGTTTTAGTCGATTGTTCACATTTTTAGCGCCAATTGTACCATTAAATATAAATAGATAAATACAAAACGATACTCACAGAACATAAGAGGCAGAGAGCGAACAGAGATTCCGGTAGGCTTGGATTCTGGTTTTCCGAAACTGCAGATGATTTGACTTCGATATTTTTAACTTGATTCAGTGAAACTCATTTTATTCATTGTAAATTTTAATAAGATCTCTAAATATAATGAATCCGATAATAGGAATTGTATAATTTTCTATTTACAAAGCGTGAATAAATTATTTTTTCTAGATTTGCCAGCTGTACTTGAGTAAAGAAGTCTTACTTTCAATTTGTTTCAGGGAATTATTCTTTAAAATGATTTTTAAAAAATTGAAATAAACAGATAAACTCCATACCTTAAGACGATGAAAAAAAAAACACTTTAAACTTATAAAGCCTTTAATCCTTGTCCTTAATCCTTAAATCCTTGATAATCGGAAAGATTTACCTTTTTTCGGCTACTAGAGAGATGGAATGTCTAAAGACTAATTGTTAATGCACCAGAATTTGTAAATTACAAATAGTGCTAGCTGACCGATTGAAAAGGAATTCCTAATTGCCGATTACAGAAAAAGAAACATTGCGCGTATGTGCGTGTGTGTGTGTGTGTGTGCGTGTGTAAAATACTCTTCCTTTCAGCAATATCTTTCGCGATATACTCCATTTAGGGATTGCAATACCGGTATACCGGGATACCGAATACCGGTATTTTGAGCCATTTGTACAATTTTGTAATACCGGTATTCACAAGTTTAAATACCGGTTTTTCGGTATTTACTAGAAATTTTTTAAATTGTCTCCACTATATGTTTAGGTATCGCGAACACAGCAATATAGTATACGTTTTTGTTTTTATGTCTCCCTAACGGGCGAAATTAGCTAATTAACGGCTTAATTAATTGCTTAAATCTAAATTAGTAAAACATGGATTATCCATGAAAGAAAATATTGTATCCTTAACGACTTATGGAGTAACAATTATGAAAAAAGTTGGAAAGTTGATTGGTGCAAATCAGCAGTTGTGCTATGCACATGGAATTCAATTAAGAGTAATAGATATATTATACTAAAAAAAATAAAGAACAGAAGAATCCAAATACTGTGGATATAGAAATTTCGGATTCCAAGTTTGAAAAGAGTAAGAGTGATATTGACAATGAAGATAATGACAATGTAATTGTTGAAGAAGATATTGCTAATGAGGATGAAATATTAACCTATCAAGAATTGCTTCCTATAATTTATAAAGTTCGAAAAATTGTTAAGATATTTAAACGTTCCCCTATAAAAAGGATATTTTACTAAAATATATACTAACTGAAAATAAAGCAGAATATATGTTAATATTAGATTCTAAAACACGTTGGAATAGTTTACTCCTAATGATAGAACGATTTTTGAAACTGAGAAGTCCAATCCAAAAAGCAATAATCGACTTAAACCTGTAAATTAATTTTTCAGATAGTGAATGCGACTTAATATCCAGAACTATATCAGCTCTACTTCCAATAAAACTGACTATTGAGGCATTGTGTCGGAGAGATTCTAATTTATTAACAGCTAATGCAACAATAAATTTCATGTTGCAGTCACTGAAAGAACAGCACACATCACTATCCGAAGAATTATATATTACATTGAAAAATCGCACAGAAGAAAGGCAAACCGAAATAGAAAATGTCTTACGGTATTTACATAATTATAATGATTTTAAAAATGAAAATGAAAGAGAAGAAAAGAAAATAACCAGTTCAAATCTGATTAAGTTTGGAGTAAAGTTTATTAAAAGTTTTTACCCACAGCCCTATCCACATTCAGAAGAATTCGGTTCAAATATCGAAGATTATGATGTCACTACTGTCGATAGTGACAAGGAATTGTCTCTTGAACAAAAATTAGAATTAGCAATAAATAAATAAAATTTCAACGAACCAAAATACAATACAGAAATCAGCTATATCCAAAGCCATCCGACGAGAAATTGATTTATTTGAAGATGAGGTATTTAGAGGTAAATACATTGCTAACAGTACCACAAACTACCGTAGATGCCGAAAGAGCGTTTTCGACAACTGGTAATTTTTACACAAAATTACTTTTCAGGCTTAATGACAGTACAATTGATGCATTATGTTTTTTAAGATCACATTTCAAAAAGTTGTAATAGTACCCCAGACTGAATAGTGATATTTACACTTTTTTGTGATTTAAATAAATAAGATGTTTCTTTACTTTTTTGTGATTATATACTGTTATAATTTATAAGTTATAAATTTTTTGTGATATTTGCACTCTCTAACAAAACTGGCAAATAAAACAAAGAAACACCTGTATTTTCTTTCTTTTTCTAAAATTTCTAATACCGGTATTAAAACAGGTATCCCAGTATTAAGATTTAAAAAATACCGAATACCGGTATTGAACTTTTGGTCCGGTATTGCAATCCCTAACTCCATTTCAAGAAGAAAAGAAAAGGGGAAACTCTATCACCAATAAATTAAGCATCTGTATATAAAACTTAGTAACAATAAGTAAAGCAACTTTTAAAGGGAACCTATTGACAAAACGGCAAATAGCTCTGTTATTATCAAAAAAAAAATCAGTGTATGTTGTATCTATATACGCTAGTACGTTTGACCAAAGAACTACAAAAATCATTATAAATAGACTTTTAGAGGGTTTAAATGCGCCTATCGAAGTTAATTTTTAAAAGTTTTTAGCCATTATTTTTTTATTAAAAAAATTAAGCATCAGTTTGGCTTTATTCCGCAATAACTCCTGGAAATATTATGAAACAAAATTGACTTTTTATACCATTTTAAGATTTAAAAAATTGTGTTTCCCAAGATATTAACTTACGTGCTTCCTTTCTAAATACTAACAATTTAAAATAAATTTTCATAATTTTTAACAATAGATTCTATTGTTGCTACGAAATTCATATCATTTTCAGCATATATTTAATCATGTTATATTCTTCCATTGCTGAAAACCTATTAAGGAATATTCCGCGTTATTATTTGTGTAGTTTTCATAACGAAGTAAACAGTGAAATGACAAAAGACAGCGTGCAATTTGAAATAGATTATCCAGACATTTACTTTTTAATGGCTCTGTGCTGTTGAGGAAATCATGAATGTCAAACAATTCGTAAGAGATTTAATTGAATTGAATCTCAACTAATATTCCATCTGCTCGCCAAAGCCAGCAAGGTTTGAATAAATTTATGATATGTTTTCGTTCAGATCGATGTTTATTGATTGCTAATTCACCCTGTTATATAAAGAACTTCATGTCGGTATTTGAAACATTTTTACCGCTTTAAATTTCAAATAAAAAAGTTTTACAACTATATTAGATTTATTTCCGTACAATTTTTCTCATTTTTTTCATTAAATTTTCAAAAAAATTATATATATGTAGCAAATTTCTTTTCATAATTTCAATCAATGTGTTTATACTAATGGTCATTCAGGAGACTTTTTTTTTTAATTCATTTTCTTTTCTTCTTTTTTTTTTTCTTCTCTTTTTAATTTTCTTCTATACATAGTATAGAGGAAGTATAGTAATCGTCAAAAAATTCGAACTAGAGATTTTGACGAATCTCCACATTTCAGACGTCCCTTGTTCAAAAACACGTTTTTTTTTTTAAATGTCTGTCTGTCTGCCTCTGATAAAGATAACTCGAAGACGCATTCAGCTAGACGGTTGAAATTCGGTATACGGTCTTTACACCAAATTTGAAGGTTTTTATTAAATTTTGAGCAAAATCTGTTCAGAGGAAGTTCTTCCGTCCGGCTATTCGAATGTAAATTAACCCGATAACTACAAAACGAAGAAAGCTAGATAAATAAGATTCGGTACACGTATTTAATATCTGTAGTGTAGACCTGTGAAAGCTTGAGCCAAATGCAAAAAGCGGGTTGATATCTTTTGATCCGAACTTTCAGAAGTAAATCAATTCAGAAACGCAGTGACTTAAATATATCAAATTGGTATGAAATCTTGTAACTACAAGTGCATTTTTGTGCCAAATTTTTATTTTAATCGATTGAGAAAAACATGTCTATAACAGAAATTCGCTTTTTCGATATTATTAACACATGCCAAGGATTAATCGCCAAGTAACTCGCCAAGGATGACACGATAGATTTGGTAAAAATGCTAAATTCACGCCAAAAAATATTTTATAATTATTGTCCGCCAATGCCTTGTAAGGCTTTCTCTGACATTACAAGTTTATTAGAGAGTAAGCGTCTAGGGGAGATTGCTTCGTCTGGTTTTGTCTGCGCATTATTGTTCTTAATACAAAATTTTTGTTTGTTTGTTTGTTTCTTATGGCACTTGCCATGGACAAGCCCGCTGTTACGGAGACAGCGATTTTAAGCCGGTGGGGGAGTGCCTCTTGTTTTTTATAGTGGCGCCAACTAGGGCCAAGAGTACGACTTTGCTACTCACGCATCACTCATTCGCTTGCACAACCCCTTTTTACAGGAGGGCACATTCACACATCTCACAGATAGAACAACGGAAGAACAACCATGCCCAAACCGGGACTCGAACCCAGGACGTCCGAATCACGGGGAAGATGCGCTACCCCTATGCCAGGACGCCGGCACAAAATTTTTGAATATACATTTGAATGAACATTTTAAATACAAAATAAAGATAGACGAATCAAGTTAAAACATTCATACCGCAAGATTTTCGATAAGAAATTTGAATCTCTTATACTTTATTTCATTTATTTATTCATTTCAAAAATCAAATTAAATGCTCCTTTATATCAATACTGCACGACCGACGATCATACTTTGATCTAACAACTTCTTAACTTTGTTTCGTGTTTCCACTTTTTATTTACTCGTAGAGTACTTATTTCAGTTTTTATCATCGCTCCACAATTTTCACTGATAGCTTTCAGCAATACTTTCGTGTAAAAATTATTCGTGATCGCGCAATAAGCTAAACGTATCTAAATTGTGTACGTGCGGTAAAATTTAGAGAGCTATGACGAATTCAAGAACGCAGGCATAATTTCATGAATGAAACAAAAGAATTCACGGATCTCCGAAAAAAAGTTAATAATACATTATCTCTACTGACAATAGAGATTGTTTATGCAGTATGTATGGATATATTGTTGTTGAAGACATGTTAAACGAATCACAATGATAACAAAAACTTGTCTTGCCAACCTCTTAAATTTTTCCTTCTCTTAACAAGATAATGTTTATAAATTAGTTTAATGTCTGTGAAAAATTAACAAAACCAACGCAGTAATCTCCCCAAAACACTGCCAAATCTTCCGCCAAAATCTTCACACACACTTTCTAATAAACTTTTCGCGCCAGAGAACGTTTGCATGCCATTGGATATAGTGTTTACGAAATACCTTTTGGCACGAATTTACCATTTTTACTGAATCTTTCGTGTCATCCTTGGCGAGTTACTTGGCTATTAATCACTGGCATGTGTTAATAATATCGAAAAACCGAATTTCTGTTATAGACATGTTTTTCTCAATCGATTGACACAAAAATTTGACACAAAACCGTACTTGCAGTCACAAAATACCATGCCATATTTTATATGTTTAAGTTACTGTTTTTTTTTTTTTTTTTTTTTTTTTTTTTTAATTATCACGTTTACTTGTTTCTGAAAATACAGATCGACAGACAATCAACCCGTAGTTGGATTTGGCTCCAGCTTTGACAATGTCTACACTGTATGTCTGAAAGTATAAAATGGCAGACAGTTAATCCCTTGTTGGATTTGGCGCAAAATTCCTTAGGAGTCCAGACAATAGATGTTAATTCTGTGTGTAGAATTTTATTTATCTAGCTCTCTTTGTTTTGTAGTTATCGCGTTAAATTATATACGAACAGCCGGACAGACGGACTTCCTCTGAACAGATTTTACACAAAATTTGATAGAAATCTACAAATTTGGTCTTAAGTCCGTATACCAAATTTCAACCGTCTAGCTCGAAACGTTTCTCGGTTATTTCTGTCACAGACAGAAATTTTTCAAAATGTATTTTTCGAACTCAAGGAGGTCTGAAAATTGGAGATTCTTCAAAATCTCGAGTTCGAATTTTTTGGCGACTTTCTCTATATTACGTATGCAAGAAAGTAAAAAACTGTCTATAAGACTCTTGTTTCTGTTAGACTTAAGCCGCGAAATTTGGCACATATTAGTAACTCACGTAGTAACATTATATTTTAAAATTAAATTAAGACAGACAAATCAAGTCAAAAACATTATTATGCTATCATTATTATCATTTTAAGACAATCATGCATTCATAATGTCTTTAGTCTGAAATTTTCTTTGAAATGGTGTAAAAATGTCTTTAAAGGATGCACTGATAGTAAAAATTCAACCTTGTATATTATTAAGTCCATTTTATTCGTACTGTCAAATTTGTTTACTGTCATTTAAATAATTAATGCATCATAAAACAGTACTTCAAAACATTACTTTTTAATTAAAGCAATTACAAGAAATATTTTCAAATAATTAATATTTTTTTAAAAAAATTATAATTTTTAGCTTTTTTGCAAAGGAAATATACAAAGAGAAAATAATTGCAATCTTCAAAAAAAAAAAAAAAAAATCGAAATTGAAATTTTGATGAATTCTCATGTTTCAGATCTCTCTGAATCCAAAAACCCCATTTTAGCATTATGTCTGTCTTCCGTCTTTTTGTCTGTGAACACCATCTCAGAAATGTTTTGAGCTAGATGAATGAAATTTGGTGTATGGTCTCTACTCCTCATTGTTTATTTCTACCAGATTTTGAATGAATTCTATGGAGAGGAAATTTGGCTGTCCGAATATAAATTAATATAATAACTACATAACTGTAATAGGTATGTGAATAAAATTCTGTACACAGATCTATTATCTAAAGTGTAAGTCAACCAACTGACTCTCCGACCCTCCACGAAGGCACATAGATTTAAACCATAAGGCTAAATGACCGGAAGGCCACAACAGCAACACTGGCGGGAACTGTGGTTGAGTCCTAAGGGCCATCACCGGTCAAGGTACAACCCTCCCCGAAGGAAGTGCGTCCCGTCATCGATGGGAGGAGTCAGATCCCCCACTTATTTGTGAACCCTCCAGGGTGGCGAGATCCAACCACCATGCCGGAAGCATCTCATCATCACTTCTAGGTGCCCCCCGGGGGTTATATCTAAAGTGTAAATATGTATCACATTTAGAGCCAAACTCTTCAAGGAGCTGACCATCTGTCGGTCGGTACTTTCATAAATACGATAACCCTAAAACGCAATGACTTAAATATGTGAAATTTGATATGTGGTTTTGTGGTCACCAAATTTTGAAATTAATCGGTTGAGAAAATTGAGTCCAAATTATACATGTGGTATTTTTGTATTAACCGCATAAGCTAAGTTAATAAGGAAACATATTTTTAAAAGATCTGCTAACTTATCTTAAACCGAAATATTTTTCTTTTCATTTACTAGCTAATTGGAGCACGTGATCACAACTTCTCACTGACCGTTTCGACTGGTTACTGATTGTGCTGACGTAATAGGACCCGCCATAAAAATTGTTTAGGAGAAATTTTGATTAAAAATTTTTTTAAATCACTACATAACGCACATGTTACAACTAGCCCCGGTTTCCCTAGATACCTTCATTTAACAATATGCATTTAGAAAAAAGCAATTGAATGCCGTTAAAATATCTGGTGATTTTATGTACCGAAGAAAAACGTTAGAAGAATCGATGATTGAAAACTTTACGTCAGATATAATATAGTTTGCTATGAATTAATGGCAAATTGCTGCTTTAAAGCAGATGCAACTTTTGAAACATAAGCGAAATTAATACCTGAAATTCTAAATGCATACCATTACATTTTAAACCTTTTTAAAATAAATAATCGTCTTAATCAGTGGCAATCCCCTATTTAACTCAATCTTTTTTTATTTTCTTTTGTTTCATAGATCCAAGCTTACTGGCGAGGCACAATGGTCAGAAAGCATCTGGGGCCTTACAAAATCAAGAAGCCAAAAAAGAAAGGGAAAAAAGACAAAAAAGGAAAGAAGAAAGGAAAGAAATAACTCCGGGGTTTTCCAGTTCAATTTGTCTCCGAATGGAAATTGGACTTACTATCTCTCTTATTATACATTAATTACTTTATATAAAACTGATGTTTGCAAATAGTGTGAATTTTAGTTTTCCCTATGTTCTATATTTCGTTAGTAGAGAGTAACTGGAGTAAATTTAGAACTTATTTTCTGAATTTTTTTATAAAGAAAATTAATAAACAATGTGTTTTTAATAAAGTGGATGGCTATTAAAAGTATTTCATTTTGAGATTATTCATAATTGATATTTGATATTTAATTGAATAAAATATCAAAAATCCCTTCTACTTTATATATAACCCAATAGAATCCGGATGAAAGTTCCACATATGCCATCTTTTCCATCATTTCACCAAAATATTATTTAGTCTTTTGTTAGGTTAGGGAAATAAAACATTCACTGAAATTTGTACATAAAATCGCAAAGACAATTTCTTGATGTAAATGATTTTGCAATTTGTAATTCCTTTTTGTGTACGTTATTTCATGATAGTATTGAATCATCTTGAGCTTTTATTTTCTCATATACGCAGTATAGAGTAAGTATAGTAATCGTCAAAAAATTTGAACTCGAGATTTTCACCAACTTCTACTTTTCAGACATTCCTGAGTTCGAGAAACAAAATTTTTCTAAAATGTCCGTCTGTCTGGATGTGACAAAGATAACTAAATAATGCTTTGAACTAGATAAATGAAATTTGGGATACGAACTTCGTCTTAAATTTGTAGATTTCTATCAAGTTTTTGAATAAAATCCGTAACAGGAAGTTTCTCTGCCCGGCTTTTCGAATGCAATCATTCTGGTGTGGTATGGTGTGGAAGTTTGGAGGGGGAATGCCAGCTCAGATGACGTCCTCGTCATCTGACCGCGATTCAAAATTACGAAGTCCATCCCAAAATATCCCTAGTGTTCCTTTAAAACGGGACGTTAATATAACTAAACTAAACTAAATTATACTTTCGAATGCAAGTTGACGCAATAATTAGCAAACGAAAAGAGCTAGATGGGAACAATTCAGTACACATATTTAGCATCTCTAGTGTAGGCACATGTCAAAGTTTCAGCTAGGGGGTTGACATCTGTCAAAGTTCCAACAAGGGGTTGACTGTCTATAGGTCTGTACTTTAAGAAACATGTAAACGCGATAATTCTGAAACTCAGAGACTTATATATATCAAATTTGGTTTGCCATTTTCTAACTGCAAGTATAGTTTTGAGTCAATTTTTTAAATTGATTGGGGAAAACGCATCTGAAGTACAAATTCAATTTTCGAAAAATATAACCGCATACCGGGGATAAATCAATGAAATTCGCTAAGGATGATAAAACAGATTCAGAAAAAGGCTAAATTTATTCCAAAGTTTAATATTTCATAACTACTTTGCTCTAATGTTACTCCACCACTATATGCTCTGGGATAAGAACATTATTAGAGAGTATGCAAAAAGGTTTTAGGGAGAAAAATCTCGCTGGTTTACTTTTTTGTTTTCAATAACTGATGAGAGAATGCTGTTAGATTTAGTGATTCTTGAAAAAAATCCCCCATAATATGTGATTTATAACAGAGAGTTTGTTAGTTTTGTAAAGCAGAAAGCTATGGAGTGGGAGGGTAGCATATCTATGATTCTTATGAAAAATGACAACGAAAAAAAGTAATTTTGACAGCAGAAATAATATGTAAAATAATATTATTTGAGTTGATAAATTTGTTGAAGTTATAATTATAATTAAATTAGTATTGTTTAAATTTTCCTTTTATCTAATATTTTAAACAAACAATACGTTAACAGAAACTGTATGATATAACAGAAGTCGATAAAACTTTTTAAGTCCTGATACCATTTACTGATACCACGATTACTAATTCACTGATGCCATGAGCACGCAAGTAAATATTTAATCACAAAAAATATATTTAATCATCATTTGATATGTCGATTTTCTATGAATATCAAATACAGCATTACGAATGGAATTAAATTCGTTAAGGGGTCTCAGCGTTCTTTAATAATTATCCATGGAAGCAAAAAATCCATTCTTTTTCCAACCCATCTAATTTACAAATGAAACTATCGAAACTTTAGCTATAGAATATTGATATACAATTACATTATTTCTGGTATTTTCATATAATTTCAAGAGAAAAATTAAAAAGTTATGAAGAAATATAAATTGGATAATTTTTTTTTAATTTTAAAAATCAATATTTTACTGCACGTTGGATTCTGAATTTAAAAAGTGTTCAAAATTTACAAAATTAATAATAACTTGCAGAAAAATGTTCAGTTGCGAAGCTATAATTCCTTTTTATAAAACATTTTGAAAAAAATATTTTTCAATGTAATTATTTTTAATTGAAATTTAAAATATATATATATATATAATTAAAATTCATATAAAATTTTTCTGTGAATAATTAATCCAAAAATTTATATATAAGTCATAGAAGAGCTTATTTTGAGCATTTGCATGAAATTTCAGATTAATACGATAAGTAGTTTTTGAGATATCCTGCACACAAGCTTCATTTTTTTTTTTTTTTTTTTTTTTGAAAAATGACATTGAGGTTGAAAAACAGTAAAAAAAAAAAAAAAAAAAAAAAAATATTGAATAAAGTTATGTCAACCATAACGCTCCAGAAACATGTCTTTATTTAGCTTAAATTTTTACTTTTGTTTTATAAAACTTCTTGAAAAAATATTTTAAAAATACAATTATGAAAAAAAAATTGAAATTAAAAAAAATTTAATTAAAATTCATATAAAATTTTTCTGTGAATAATTAGTCTAAAAATTTATATATAAGTCATAGAAGAGCTTATTTTGAGTATATGCATGAAATCTTAGATTAATAAGATACATAGTTTTTGAGAAATCCTGCACACAAGCTTCATTGCTTCATTTTTTATTTTTAGAAAAATGATTTTAAAGTAAAAAAGAATTTGAACAACAACAACAGCTAAAAAAAAAAAAAACGAACAGGCATTGCCCTTAGTTATCTGAAACTGATCCATTTATTTTGACATTTTAAGTCTTTCGTCCTTATGTGCATCAAAGAATGTTGCGGCTGTTAGTCTTTTGACATTCTGGCAGAGGCGGTTTCTGTTTGCATTTAATCAGTGTTGTCTTATTTTCTTCTCGATAATTATGGAAGCTTTGATAGTATCATTAAAATCTTAATACCAAAATGTTCAAAAAAGATGGGTCTCTAACATATATTTATTCAAAAAAAAAAATTTAAAATTTAAAGTTTAAGAGTCCTTGGACTCCTTAAATGTTTTTTCATGAATTTGACAAGTAAACAAGCATTCAAACAAACAAAAAAACGACAGTTTTTAATGAAGTCAACGGCATTTTTTTACGGCACCGGCATCGTGGAATGGTTTCTAATTTTTTTTTTTTTTTTTTTTTTTTTTTTTTTGCATTATCGTTCAAATTACCCTCATGCACTTTGTCTTTCATTATTTTGTTAATTGAGAATAACTCCGAAGGCATGAAAGTATTCTTTCTCAAAACAAGAACGAAGAAATATTCATTGAAGAAAGATATTTGAATTTACGTAAAGAAATGGGAAAGAATAATATAATAGAAAATTTGTGTTCTTTGCGTCATATAAACGAAGTATTTTTGTCATTTTAAAAGCCATAAATGAATCGAACTAAATAGAAACGACGCATAAAAGAGAAAAGTATAAGTGGTACTTTATAATATTTGAAATAAAATTACAGTAATATTCGAATAGAATTATTTATTTAAAATATGTTTACTTTTTCTAAGCGAATGAAACTATTAACTGATTTAAAGCCCCGCCCTCTTCCTATTCTCTCCAAATCTCTAGCATTTCTAATTATTTTTGTTTAATTTTATCGAAATATTATTAGTTTATCGAATATATCCAAACGCTCATTACCTTTTCTCAATACTTTAAAAAGTAAGAGTTCGTCACAGACAAAAAATAAAAATTAATCGATTGGCAATGCAGACTTTTAGCGTTCCACATTTTATGTGCATGATAGTTTATTAACCCTTTCCACTCCACTGATGCCACTATGGCAACATTGATTTGCATGCACTTTTTAGATTCTGATGTACGAAATGCAATTTTTATTCAAGCAATTAGGACAACTACGTGATTTGATCTAGTTAGAAAAATAAACCTTGTTGCTTAAAAGAATTTAATCAGCGAATAAGTCTTACAAATAGCAATGAGAATATACACATCTAATTAGTTTTTGGAGAATAAAAGGTTAAATAGATTCTACAGTAGCTTTTATAATTACAATAATCTTGAGTTTATTCTTTTTTTTTATTCGTTTTGAATCAATTTATTCTTAAACACTTTTATTTGACTTGACTTGTTTCACATTTGTAAAGATAGAATTCTGTAATCGATTTTTCACTTGCTTCCTGATATAATTAATAGCTTTGAAATTTTGTAGATTTTGTCCTAGAAATTTGTAGAGATATTTTTTTATCTTCAAGAGATTCTATATTATTTTAATAGTTCTAGAACTCAGTTTCAGTTAATCGACTGATTAATTTTTGTTTCCATTTGAAAACCGTTACCTAGTTGTTAGGGCTGAGCTGACCAAGTGATTAGGTCTCGTTCTTCGAGGCCGGAGTTCTCCAGGCTCGACACCCGATTCTATTAAAAATCCGTCGTACATGTGAATTTCATGCAAACAAACTGAATCTTTCTCTCAAGGACTACGTCTGCCTGCTGATGTAGGACGGAATTTCAGAGGTAAGGGAAACAACTCGGTTTATATTCCCGATTGCGGTTCAAAATTACGAAGTCCATTCCAAAACAGACCTCGATCTGCTTTTAAAAGGGATGTTAATGTAATTATATTGATTAAACCAACCTTGTAGTAAATTTTAGATTGATTTCAACATTTCTGTTATGATTAGCAGAACACCACGCGTTGTTTACAATGGCAGAATAAACGTGCATGAAATCAAAACCCCCAATAACATGAAAAAAAATTATGAAAACGAAGGTAGAAAAAATATTATTGATTTTGTACATTCACTTTTATTCGTGACAATGATAACACCTGATGAAATACGAATGATAAAATTAAAAACAACAAATGAAAATGACGATGCACAAAAAAAAAGAAAGAAAAAGATAGAAATATATATAAAAAGAAAATAAATAAAATTAGAAACTTTGCTGCAAAAGTTATAATTTTTTTTTTATTTCCTTATTTGGCTTCTTGCCAAATCATTGAAAAAGTAAAACTTTCAGCGCATTAATCCGAATTTCGAGCCACAGATCAACGATGAAACTTTTTCTCTCATCAGGATATAATTAATTAAAAAATAAATTAGAAAAGCATTTTGATCATTCTTGTTTCAAATTACAGAGAAACTTTCGAATGATGACCTCAAAATTTTGTTTTAAGATAACTGAATTAGAAAGTCAGTAGCAGGAATTTTAGTTTTAATTTTTCGTGAAAACTGACTGTTTTTAGAAAAATTTTCAAAATTCAGCTAGTTCAGAAGTGCAAAACACATTTCTTTAGAAACGCGATTGTTTGCTGTATTCGATTGTAAGCTTATCTTTTTCTATCGTTTTATATCTTCTCATTAGAAACGATATTTCAGGCAAATAAGAGGAAAAATCACGCAAAATAGGAAAAAATATATATATTCCAACGCTAAAGTTTAAAATTCGAGCCTCGAGATGCATTGAATTACCATTACGGCTATCTATGTACCAGATTTTATGGCTGAAATTGCGGTGAATTTATTTGGACACTAAAGATATGCGTGCAAACATTTCCTTTTAAAAGTGTGGATAATGTATTATAAATTAAAAGCTTAAAAGTAGAAGATATTTGAATTATTAAAATTTTCTACATCCTTGGCACACTTTTTTATTGTACGTATAAACAAAAGGTTTCCAGAATTACCTTGGAAATCTTTGTATAGTTTAAATTAGGAAACATACCCTGCACATAGATTTTTTTTTAATTTATGATCATGTTTTACCACAATGAAAACATAGAACTATTCAATTTTGCATCTTTACATCAAAGATCTAATTTTAGTAAAGAACTAAGATCTTTATTTAGAGGCCTGAGAATAAGAAACGGAACTAGATCGCAGATTCTAAAATTGCACGATAAATTAGGCAAAGAACTGCAATTCTAGACACAAAATCACATACCATTTTCATTGATTTAAATCATTGCGTTTGCCTGCAAAAGTTCAAAATGACAGATGGTCAATCCAATGGCAGATTTGTTTCAAAATTTAAGAAGAAACTTCATTTTAGATGCTAAACCTGAATTCGAAATGTTATTTATAATGCTCTTTACGCCTTATCTAGTTCACTTGTACTCCAACATCCAGACAGACAGACTTCATCTGAATCGATAGAAACCTACCAGTCTGAAGTAAAGATCATATATGAAATTTCATCTATTAAACTCAAAAAGTTTTTGAGTTAGCGTACCAACAGACAGATAGACATAATGCCAAAAAAATTATTTGTCTAACTCGAGGAGATCTGAAACGTGGAGATTCGTTAAAATTTCGAATTCTAATCTTTTGACGATTACAATTGTTTCTCTATACTACATATACGAGAGAGTAAAAATGAAATGAAATTAGCAATCTTAGGAATCAGTTAGGAATTTTAAGAATAGATGGATATATATTATACAATAATTGCCTTATTCCAAGAGGAAAAAAATCGATAAAAGCTAGTTATCTCTTGTTTCCAGATTAACTTTTATCAGCTCTCTTGTCAACCTGTTTAATCATCGACAATCTGATAAATTATGATAAGTATTTCTGGGTTTCTTTGTTTGTTGAATATTTCCCTTTTTTTTGTTTCATAATCTTCCATTCAGTGGATGAACATCGTCGAAATTAAAGAGCAAAGCATTGCCGTCCGTTAGATAATCGTCTGTTTTAGTACAATGGAACGTTATCAAGCGAGTGACGTAGCAAGAAAAATTCGATTGCGTCATACTTTCATTTAATTGAAAGTTGATGCAATTTCGTCTTTTTTTTCTTTCTCTTATCTGTAGTATAGGGAAAATGAAATGATCGTCCGAAAATTCGAACTCGATATTTTGACGAATCTCCAAGTTTTAAACCTTCCCTGGGTTCAAAAACACATTTTTGGAAAAATGTCCACCTGTCTATCTGTGACAAAGATAACTAAAAAATACTTTGATACAGGCGGATGAAATTTAGTATCCATTCTTGATACCAACTTTGTAGTTTTCTATCAAATTTTCAGAAAAATCTGCTCAGAGGAAGTCTGTCTGTCTGACTGTTTGAATATAATTTAAGATGATAATTACAAAACGAAGAGAGATAGATCGATAAAATTCGATACACAAAATTAACATCTATAATCTAGACACTTATCAAATTTCTAGCCAAATCCAATAAGTGATTAACTGTCTGTCGGTATGTACTTTTAGAAGCATGTAAACGCAATGACTTAAATATATCAAATTTTGTATGGTTTTTTTTTACTACAATTATAGTCTTATGTATGTCATATTTTTTGTTCCAATCGGTTGGGAAAAATGCGTTTAAAATACAACATCTCAGTTACTATTAACCGCATGACTGGTATTAATCGCCAAATATCTCGCCAAAGATGACACAATATATTCAGTAGAAATACTAAATTCATGAAAAAGGTTAATATTTCATAACTATTGTACTCCAATGCTATGTAAAACGCTCTCTAGGGTAACATTTTTATGTAAGTGTATGCTAGAAAGTTTTGAAAAGACCACTCCCGTTGGGTTTTTTTTTCCTATGTAGGAACTGAAACTTTAGTTAGTATTTTGTTGAAAAAGATCGTCGTTTCGAACTTATGAATAAAGTATCTTAAACATAAATTAATCAAATAATATTTTCCGTTTTAAAAATAAATAAAATCTCTTACAAAAAAAAAATGTGGGAAAGTTCTACCCTCGACATTCGTGCCTGTTTAAACCTGGTATTGCCACTTCTAAAAATCTAATATCTATTCAAAATTAGACACCTTTGAAGATTAGTTGTTTCTACGGAATTGTGGATGCTAAAAGTTTCAATTAAATATTTTGTGTAACTCTGTTTTAATATCTTCTTCAACAAAATATTTTTAAACTCCAAATTTTGATAGATGTAATTTGTTTTCAAAAATTATATTATATTTGGATATTTTTCTTTAAAAATGTTTAGAATCGGCATTTAAATAAATAATTTGAAATTTCTTTTTAAATAAATCGCTCTCCAATCAAAAAGACTCTATTCAACGGCAACAGCATGTGATTAGTTACAAGCTACCCAATCTTCCATAGATAAACTTATATATATGTTTTTAAATATCTTACTGCAATTGCAGAGCTTAAGGATCAATTAAATTAAATGATTCGTTTAAAAAATAACGTTAATACACGAAATTTGAAACTAATTTCCATTCAAATCTTTCAATAACTTATTATTTGAAATTTAGTTCTATGTAGCAAAAAGTTATGATACAGAATACAGTTCTGTCCACACTATAGCTTGAATTGTCATTGGCTGTTGAAATTAAACTACTTTTATACTGTAATTCGCGATTTAGTAATATAACAGTTAAACACTTACGATCCCTAGAAAGTAATAATTCGTTAAAAGCTCTTAAACAATGAAATATCCTTTCTGTCATTGGTAGGGATTGCAATACCGATATACCGGGATACCGAATACCGGTATTTTGAGCCATTTGTACAATTTTGTAATACTGGTATTCACAAGTTTAAATACCGTTTTTTTTTGTTTGTTTTTTTGGTATTTACTAGAAATTTTTTAAATTGTCTCCACTATATGTTCAGGGATCGCCAACATAGTAAAATAATATACGTTTTTTTGTTTTTATGTGTCCCTAACGGACGAAATTAATTAGACTTTGCATACAAAGTTGCATCGTATATTCAAGAGAAATGATAAAATACTGTTTGACAACGGATTGTAAAACCCTCAGTGCTTTTGCACATGCGTTAGAATGGGTTTAATTCAACAAAATAGAGGTGAGAGGAAAGATGAAAGGAGAAGATATTTACATTTAACAATGAAGACTCGCGGTTTTATGAGACGTAAAATTACAGATAATTAGTAATTAAATATATTATACCAAAAAAATAAAGAACAGAAGAATCCAAATACTGTGGATATAGGAACTATGGATTCCGACTTTGAAGAGAGTGAGAATGATATTGACAATGAAGATATTGATAATGTAATTGTTGAAGAAGATATTGCTAATGAGGATGAAATATTAACCCATCAAGAATTGCTTCCCATAATTTATAAAATTCGAAAAATATTTAGGATATTTAAACGTTCCCCTACAAAAAATGCCATATTACAAAAATATATACTAACTGAAAATAAAGCAGAATATATCTTAATAATAGATTCTAAGACACGTTGGAACAGTTTACTTCTAATGTAGGAACGATTTTTGAAACTGAGAAATTCAATTTAAAAAGCAATAATCGACTTAAACCTGCAAATTAATTTTTCAGATAGTGAATTCAAATTAATATCCAGAACTGAATCAGCTCTATTTCCAATAAAATTGGCTGTTGAGGCATTATATCGGTGAGATTCTAATTTATTAACAGCTAATGCAACAATAAATTCCATGTTGCAGTCACTGAAAGAATAATACACATCACTATCTGAAGAATTATATATTACATTGAAAAATCGCACATAAGAAAGGCATACCGAAATAGAAAATGTCTAACGGTATTTACATAATTATAATGATTTTAAATATGAAAATGAAAAAGAAGAAAAGAAACTAACCAATTCAAATTTGATCAAGTTTATAGTAAATTTTCTTTAAATTTTTTACCCACAAACCTATCCACATTCAGAAGAATTCGGTACAGTTTTCGAAGATTATGATGACACTAATGTCGATAGTGAAAAAAAATTGTTTCCTGAACAAAACTTAGAATTAGTGATAAATAAGAAATTTTCAACGAAACAAAATACAATACAGAAATCAACTATATCCAAAACCATCCGACGAGAAATCGATTTATTTGAAGATGAGGGATTTAGAGGTAAATACTGGAAAGAAGTATATCGCGCATTGCTAACAGTACCACCAACTAGCATAGATGCCTAAAGAGCGTTTTCGACAGCTGGTAATTTTTGCACAAAATTACTCTCCAGGCTTAATGACAGTACAATTGATGTATAATGTTTCTTAAGATCAAATTTCAAAAAATTGTAATAGTACCACAGACAGAATAGTAGTGATATTTACACTTTTTTGTGATTTAAAAAAGTATGACGTTCCTTTACTTTTTTGTGATTCTTTATATACTGTTATAATTTATAAGTTACAAATTATTTTTTGAGATATTTACACTCTCTAATAAAACTGGCAGATAAAACAAAGAAACATCTGTGTTTGCTTTCTTTTTCTAAAATTTCTACTACCGGTATTAAGATTTAAAAAATACCGAATACCGGTATTGAACTTTTGGTCCAATATTGCAATCCCTAGTCATTGGATTGATTCATAATAACGTATCGTCTGTCATTTGGTTAATTAATAATAGTGTATCGTTCATCATTTGGTTAATTTTTAATAATGTACCATTTGTCATTTAATACTTGATTTCGGAGGTAGAGAAATCACAATATTTTTCTCCTTTTTATGAGTAGGTTTGGCGTAAACACATTCAAACATTGTGCAATGGATTTGACTGAAATAGTTTTATCATACTTTAGAAGAAACTTCAAACAAAATTCAAGAAAGCTAAAAAATATTCTAAAACAAAAAAATACATGCAATTATATTTTATTTAGTTATTTTTCAGAAATAAAACTTAAAATATCCCGGAAATTTCAGTATTTTATTATTTATTTCTAAGTTTCAGATCGATGACGATTACTTTTTGAAATAGCAGAAAAGTTTAGCAAAATGTATTTTTATGGCTTCCAAATAAGAAAAATCTATAACTTAAAAATTTGCCTGAAGTATTTCTTTATTCGTATAAAATTTGCGGTTCTTTGTTAGTTGACTGTTGTTGCTTATTAATAGAATGCAAGTTTTTTTTTTTTGTTGTTGTTGTTTTTTCTTTGATTCTTGTGTATAAAACTACATGTCATTGGCATATTTTTTTAATTTAGCTGGTTGCAAATGACGAGTTTAAGCAATAGGTTAAAATATTTGCCAAATAATCAGTAATTTCAATAAAAATGACGTACTTTACATTTTTTGGCGATTAATCACTGGCATACGGTTAATACACAAATACCATTTCTTCCATTTTGATGTATGTATTTATTATATCCAACATCTATTTTGCTATCTTTCGTCTATAACGCATAAAACTGGCATGAACTTCTCATTTTTACTTAAATTGGTGATCCTGTATAGGCCTTATCATAAAAACTAGTGCCACTGGATGGGGGGGGGGCTCAGATTTTAGAATGAGAAGTTTTCGGCATGGTGGTTGGTTTTAGCCACCCGAGTGTGTGCATAAATGGTGGGGGTCGGCTACTTTCTACCGACGACGGGACCCACTTTGCACGGGAAGTGTTGCACCGTGGCCGATGGTGGTCTTTAGGACTCAGCTTTAGTTCCCATTTATACATTTGTAAATCTATTAAATTAAATTATTGGTTTAATAGATTGCTATTAATTTTGTAAGCAAATAATACAGAGAAGATAACACAAAATAATGAAAAAAGCGGAATTCGAATAATTCGAACTTGCCATAAAAAATTGATTTATCGAAAAATTTGAGTAAAGAAAAACGTTTTCTAAGACTGCAACAAGAGAGAAAGGTGAACTTTAAACGAGAAACAGGTACAGAGAGAGTCATTTATTATATTTAACAGTTTTAATAAAGCCTTAAATATAACAGGGTAAATAAAGCCTTGAATTTTGAAAAAAAAAATAATGGAATATTATTTATTGACAAAAATTTTGATAATAATTTCGATAAACTTACATATTTTTTTAATTCAGAAATTCTGCTTTTTTCCCCCTTTATTTTTTGATACATTGAATAACAATCAAGTACTCGAGGGAATCAAGGATTTCGAAAAGTTATTTATTTACGATAATCATAGAAATAAGTATGATTATACTTAATTAATGAAAAAAAAACTGTTTTTTTATTTTTTAATTATTATAGTTCCTGGTTTTCCTTTTAAACAAAACAAAATATATTCGCCTTTCAAATAGTAGCTTAGTATTATATTAATAAGAAATTCAAGAATTATTTTAATTTCAATTTTTCAAATTAGCCAAGTTCGGCCATAAATCTATAAGAATTCTTCTATTTCAAACCCCTTTTTCTCAAATGTTGCCATGGGAAGGCATCATCGAATTACACTTGTTATCGACTTGTCCGGCGACAAATGGGTCCCTTTACACATAAGAAAATATGGAATTCCCCATCTAGAATATATGTATGTGAGAGAAAAAAAAGGGCAAGAACTTGCTTTTGCAAAGAATTGTCGGAATTTCCTGTGCCTTTTCTCAAACAAATAAACGAATAAATTTTACCTAACAAACAAACAAGCAAAAACTTTTGTGCAACGTTTAGTCGAGAGCACCATTCAGATTTTTATGACTATTGAGGCTCACGGCTAAGCGAAAGGGAAACTATCCCTCTATGCAGGAAACTAGATGTTCTGGCGAGAGATGACTAAACGATGCGCTTTTTTTTTTTTCTTTCTTTCTTTTTTTCTACTTTCGTAAAATTAAAGACTGTAAAAAAAAGGCATCTCATAGATCAGCAAAATAATTTTAAAAAATGAAAAATCCGAAATAAACCGATACTTGATATTATTTCAAAAATTTTCGAGTACTTTTTTGTAGCACCCTGTCATGGGAACTTATTCGCATGGGGCTCTATTTGAAATAATCAGTGAAATTTGGTCCTTGTAGGATGAAAACTGAACTGATTAATGTCGAATGAATGCCTCTAGGAGTTCTTAGGCAAAAGAAGTTTCGGGCCGCTCTTTCCTTCCTCCCCAACTTTCAAAATCAGATGTATCTTTATTGATTTTAATTTAATCTCTTGATTTTAGAATATCGCGTGTCAAATATTCAAAATTAAAGTAACACTGTAAAATGAAGTAAAGAAAAAAGGCGAAATTTTTAACTCAATTTAAATTTTATTCAAATGTAGAATTGGACATTTTTTTTAATTATAAAGCAACGTATTTTCTTAAGAATATAAAGAATATTAAAAATTGAATGATACTTGATTTCAATTAGAATATGTTCGAGTGCACTGCATTCGTAAATTTAATTAAGGTACCGATTTAATTTATTCTGAAAATAGTATAAAAAGCCTCGAAATTTCGAGGCCTCCTAAAATCTTGGCGTCCTACTTACTTCGTTTTTTTAATGATCCAGTTCTGTTGTCTACGGGTAAATATCTTTGCAAACCCAAACTTAGGCGCATCATCTGTTTTCCAAACCTTTAATTATGACAACCCTATTAATTCAAAATGTCCAATAAACAATTTACAATTGTTACAATGTGTTAACAATAATGTATGATTTTCAGTATATTCAACAGCATCGTGGAGATATCTTACATCTTGTGCTAATAAAGAATTCATAATTCTGTCAAGATCATCATTGAACAGAAATGATCCATTCAGTATGAAATACCAAAATATGTTGAGCTTTCTCTTCCTTTAGCCGTCCTTTCGTCAAAAATTATATTTATATTCATTGGTTCTGTTTTATATTTTTGTGCCATCTGCTAAATAATAACTTTAAAAGGTGAATAACAAGGCAATGTAGTAACAAAAAAATTATTTTGATCTCATTTGCAAATATTTCATTCAGATATTTTCTAATCATGGGAAACTTTGTATTCATTGTGTATTTGTTTATAATCTTATCTATCTGTTAAAATTATTTTTTTAAAAATTTTAACTTTCGTGAATAATTTTTCGCTGGCCATCGAAATGAAGAAAACAATAATTTATTCACAGTCTGTATATTGAACAGACGGTAAAAAATAAATAAGTAAAAAATTTATGTTCATAATATAGACATTAAATGGGCCATTCCTGATAAATTTTTGAATTCATACATATCTTGTTAGAGAGAAAAACGCTATCTCAAAATATGTTGTTGGATGTTATTTATTGATTGACTTTTATATGATTTGTTACGTCAAGAGTTGGAATCCTATTTCAAAAAATTAATCCATATATGTTTTTTTTTCTTTTATGTAAATATAATAATATGGATTTTTTATTTATGAAATGGAAGACTTGGGATATAATATCGGCATGTAGAGTATGCCACTCAAGTCACAGAGTGGATAGTACTGTGTAGTATTTCATTTCACGTAATGAGATAGATTACTATTTCATTCCAATTTAAAAAGTATTAATCAATTAAACTTTTGTTTAGTAACTTTTCAATCTTATTTTAATTTTCATATCCTTGAAGTTTAATAAAATGAAAATATCTCATTATTCACCTTAGGTTTTTACTTAAGACTTCACTGTGAATATAAAGACCTGAAAATCGGTATTGTCTCAAATTCAAATAAACCTTCTGCCAAAACTTAATTAATTTATTTTTAAATATTATTTAAGTTACTTTTTCACTTTCTTAAGTTCTCTAAATTAATATTTGAAAATTTATGTCTTTTTTGAACTGCGCCTTCTAGCGAGAAAATAATAATACGTTTTGAATCTGTATTTTTGTATTATTTTTTATATCGAATATATTGACATCGGTAAAATCAGTTCTCTTACAAATTGTTTCTACATGACTTCGTAGGGCTTGCCGTTTGTTACTTGAAAATTCGAGATAAAATTTAAAACTATATCATGTAAGTGGAATTCCGAAATTTTTTTGATTTATTAATATGTTTCTGCCTTACATTTCATCTTTTCAGTTGTAGTCTTGCAGTTTATTGTACTGATGATTGTGATTAAGCCTAGTTGTTGAAATTCGCTTTCAATGTACATGTAATACGTAGGAACGTTATTAACTACTAATATCTGATGTTTTTCTAATGTGCAAATTAATTTTGCAGAATGGCTTCTAGTGATTCTAATACAGATGATTCATTGTATCCAATTGCTGTCCTTATTGATGAGCTACGAAACGAAGATGTCCAGGTAAGTAACTATTGTTTTTATTTCATCAGTTTTTCAACCCGAGTTCGATCGTCTGTGATCTTTGATTGTGCATCCTTGTTGATATATTTATAGTTAACGAAATTGTTTAAATTTTATAACTTTTTGTAAATTATTCTAGATTTAAAAATAGATTTTGTTATTTGATACCGCCTTTAATTTTTTCTATTCTAGAGTTTGAAGATCTTATTTTCTTTAGGTTGTTTACAGGTGTGAGTTTTAAATCAGTTAGCGTAGCTAATATTGACAAGAAGTGTATTAAAATGTCTTTAAAAAAGTATTAAGATAAGCATTTTATTACGAAATTAACCGCTTATTATAAATATAGAAATATATTAGATGTGCTCACCGGAATAAAAAAAAAGTATTTTTTATAAATTAATATTGTATTGCTAAAATCCAAACGTAATTTTATAAAATTATTTTCTATAAATTGTATAATTAATGTCTGTTATTACTTACACTTAGAAGAAAAAATATTTAATTATTAGTGATTGTTAAAATTATATTAATATTTTAATTAGAATTGGCTTTTGTATTAATGATTGTTTTATTACTTTTCGTATTTATCTTATTAAAATTATTTTGTCGGTAATTATGAATTTTAATTCCGTTTTTTCAGTAAAATTCAATGTTTCTTCAATGCAGAAGTAGGATAATTTATTGAAATAATTAGAAGCAGAGTAATTAGGTTTTGCCTTAAATGTAAAACTGCTTTAAAAATAATTGAGTATATGATAATTGATTTAGTTTTTTCTAATTTTAAAGAATTCTGCTTATTTGATTGTTTTCTAATTTTTTAAAATATTTTTATTTAATTTATATGATATGTAAAAAAAAATCCGTTTGATTGTGAATGCAATTTTATGGCTATATAAAAAGTTTGATATTTTATTGCCACAAGATTGAATTATGCAAGATTTTTTTGTGTTACTTTTGCAATTTTTGAATATTAATTTTAGTGATATTTTTTAGTGCAACAAAAAAAAAAAAATTATGTATTTATTTAAATAATACAATTTTAAATGTATATTAGATAGAAAAATTAATCATTAGATTATGGCTCTACAAAGTTTGAAATATCTTCTTGAAACAATGATTTTGGTGATGATACAGGAAAGTACTTTTTTCCTTTTAATGAAGTAATTATTTGTGATCCTTTTCAATTACTGTGTACGTTTGTTTTTGCCTTTATCAGCAGTAATGAAAACTCATGTATACTGTGGTACAATAATATTGGAAATAATATTCTACAGAGTGATTAGAAGGTCATGAAATTAACAACATTAGGAAAATATAATTTTAGTTTATAGAGCTTGTTAGTTGCAAAATACATACTGGTATAGTCTGCAGGAAAAAATTTCCTCATTTTTTTATGTATTTTTGCTAAAAAAAATATGCATAAAAAAAGGAGACATTTTAATGGATATTCTTCATTTTAGCAGTAATTGGATATATCACAATCGTGAGAGTAGTTCTTCTTGAATTATATATTCCTCTTATGCTTTCATTTTCAGTTAATAAAATAATTCAATAGAAAAAAAATATTTCTCGTTTGGGTTAAAAATATTTATTAATTATATATGAAGCTGTTTCTTTCTGTTTTGTTTTATTAAATTCCCTGAAAAATGTTTTAATTAGATTATGATTTCAATAAAAAAATTCAATGGTTATAAAAGAAATTTGATCATCCTTTCAATGATAATGCTGTAGGAAATCTAGTAGCATATCCTGTTGCACAAGCTTCCTGGCATTCTAATTTTATTAAAACATTTGAAGGGTTATGTAATTTTTGTGGTTTTATTTGACTAATTTCTAGATACTTCATTATGGATGTCACTTGTGAATCAATAAGAAAAATGTAATGTCATTTTGACAATTCTGCCAAAAAATTTCAATTTTTTTCTGCCAGCGGTCATTAATTTGATACTTATAAGTATTCTTATTGTGATGAAACATTTTAATATCGTATTTAAACATGCTATTTTTGACAGAATAGTATTTATAGGTAACTTTTCTATTTAATGCAAATTTCTATATAAAATTGCAATCTTCTATTTAAATTCACTATAAAAAAAATGTTTAATTTATAATTTCTAGAAAAAATTCAATGGTTATAAAAGAAATAAATATGGTCCATCCCTTACATTGAAAATGTTAACTGGTTAAAAGAATTAAGTAACTGGGTTATTGTCATAATTTGTTATTGAAATGTTTTTATTTATTTATGTACACAGTTAATGTTTACTTGTAAAACAATAGATATGTTAACTCTTCCTTTTTCTCATGCTTTATCATACTCAGAACTAGATGAATTCTTATCTCTGATGAGATATTAATTTCAAAAATAGAAGACTAGAATCCATTATTTATGTTACCTGAATATGTGATTGTTGTTTCTCAGTATTTAGATGCAATATAGCTTAAGCATTGATTATCATTTGAGCAGTTACTGGATATTTGAATATTAAAACATTCCAGAGTTTTTGAAGATTTTTGTGATGAAAATGAATAAATATGTGAATTTGGCATGTTTGCCCAAGTCATTAACAGAAGTTCAATATTTTCTATTTAATTTTTTTAGTGTCTTAGAATAACATTTTCACAACCTATTATTTGCATTATTGTTAGTTATTGTCAAAATTTATAAATAATTATTTCTATATTTTAGCTGAGGCTCAATAGTATTAAGAAACTATCCACAATAGCATTGGCACTGGGAGTTGAAAGAACAAGGAGTGAATTGATACCATTTCTAACAGGTATGTTTTACATAATTTTCAGTTTAGGAATTTCATAAAACTTCAATTTATTTAGATATTTTAATGCAGAATGAAATTTTTAAAAATTATTTTTCAAATCTATTCTTGAATTAAATTTTAAAATTGCAATATAAATTTTTATAATACAGTAATTAGACTTTTATGTAGCTTATTGTTATATAATTTTTCTCTTACTTTCAATTTTTTGCCCTAATTTTTAAGTATGAATTTGTTAACAAAAATCTAAAATTCATTTACTTTTGAAATATAGTAGTTTGTTGAAGGAAATATATTTTGTTTTAAACTCGTACTTTTAAGTTATGCGAAACTATCATTCTTATATTTGGAAAAGAAACTATATGAATAATTTTCCTATGTGATTTCTAAGAAACATGTTTATTTAGCTATAAGATTTGACAACTGCAATATTTCCCCCCATTAGATTGCAAAGGATTATTAACAAAAATAAGAAATATTCTGGTAGAATTGTAGTTTCAGTTTAGAATTCTTTTTGGGAAAATAAAAGTTTGGGGGGGAAGCAAAAATTGCTTTTTCATTACAAATTATATAGCTATTTTTTATAATTTAGTTTTTCATCTGTAGATCTTCTTGACCATTTGAGTGAATTTCAATATTTGAAGGTACCTATGAATTGCGCTGTACTGCTGTTATTTATAATTTATTTTGAGCATGAATTTTATTTGTTTACGTTTATTTAATCACAGACATGCTGTAAAATATTATCAAAACAAAGATAGATTATTCAATAGACAAATGAATCTGTTGAATGTTTTGAAAGGTGTTCAAGGAAGAAAGAATAAATTGTTTCATTGTGCTTGCATATATGTAGATGATCAGAACATTGGAAGATTGACAATAACAGAAATTTGCAAGTTTTTCTAGGCCAATTTTTATTAAAGAAAAAGAAAAGAAGTAAATATTTCAAATAAGTGGAGAAAAAAAATACTATCATGATAATAAGATACATTTGCCTCTTTATTGAGATATTCCAAACGAATAAAAGATTTCTTGCTTTTATTCACTTGAATTTCATAATTATAAGCTACATATTTCTGATTAATCTGTTAGAGCAGAATTAAGTTTTCATAATAGAATTGATCATTATTACTTTTAAATATATTGTCAAATATACCATAAAGTTTCACGTTTATATAGGAAAATTGAAGTAAATGCTGGCTGGGGTCAATTTTATATATTTTAATCCAGTAATGTCAATATTACTGGACTATTTCAGATAATTGGGGCAGAAATGATTGAATCATGTTCAAAAGAAATATTCCTGATTTCCAGACCAGAATATTATTCATCCTATTGGACAATAATAGGTTTTCTTATAAAATTAGTAGCTTTGATGATTAGTGATTAATCTTAAGGTTTAGGCATTTGAGAAATAAGGAAGCCAATTTTTTTCAAATGGACAACTTTATATTGTTTTGCCTAGAGCCAGATCACTTGAAAGCGTTATCGAAGTTTTTCCAACCAAGGAGGTATACAGTTACGTTTATACAGAAGTATTGTGAACATTCATATAACCCTTCTGAGGTTGCTTATTATGTTATTTATATTGTGACCTGAAATTGTATTAGTTTTTTAAATGTTTATTGGTTGCTTTAAAGAAAAGGAATCAATATATTGATTATTTAGGTAACTGTATATCCTTAATTTGAAAATCAGCTCTACATTTTATTTTTTTTTACTGTTGTAATTTTCTTGAATGGTTTTATTTGCCTCATGGATTTTTTTTCACAATATCTTCATTTAACAAAAATTGCTCTTTTGAAAGCCAAAACATTGTATTCTATATCAATTTAGCATTTTTCCTAATTTACAAAATTGACAACAATATATATATATATAACTGTGCTAAAATATACTAAAAGAATTCCTTTATTAATAAATCTAAATATATTTTTTTAAAAAGATTTTCTTTAAATCTCTCTTTTATCTTATACTTTCATAATTTTGTTTGTTAGTTACTTTCACTTTCTAAATGTTTACTAAAAATTAGAAGAAAAAAAAAAATTTTTTCCAAGGCTAAAACATTTTATTCGGTTTTGATTTCTATTAAAGCATTAAGAGCAAATGAATTTAGCTCTGCTATAATTATAACCTCCCTCTCATGGTAACTGTCCTATGGAGATAGTATCTTCATTGATTCAATAATTTGAGAGTGAATCAAACATGGTTTGTATAGCAAATCTACACAGATTGTTTTAGATTGTTTTATTGTTTTATAATCCTTCGGAAGTTAGTAGCCACAAGTGGGAAAACCTTTTAGGTTTTATATATATAATATCTATTTATTGTAACATTTTCCTACACTTTGTGTTAGATAACTAAATGTAGTTCATTATAGAGTTTGTATCTTGCAAGTCTTGATAAAAGAGCTTATTTGATTTATAAAATTTATTTTTGGTTTTCTATAAATTAATGAAATAAAAATCTAACTTCTACAGAATAATTTAAAAAGTGCATATTGTTTAAAATCTTTGTACTTATATGCTTCTATATATATTTTCTTCTATTTTTCAAAAAAAAAATCAAGAAAATAAAATTTTATTCTCAGATGTTTTAATTTTCAGATATTTTGCTTCCCCCCCCCCCTTATTTGACATTGATAATTTTTCCATTGTTATCTTTTATTTTGCAAGGGATACAATTTAAAAAATAACATCCAATATTCTTTTTCTGGATCGTAATGCTGTAAACAATATTATTTACTTATGCTTGTGATTAATATTGTACAAATGTTTCATAGACACAATATATGATGAAGATGAAGTTTTGTTAGCTCTGGCTGAGCAGTTGGGCACATTTACACCTTTAGTAGGAGGACCTGAATTTGTGCACTGTCTACTGGTAAGCAATTTGCTTGTCTTCAAATTATGCTTATTTATTATTAATAGTATTCAGATCTTGTTTATGCACTTTTTTTCATTGCTATCTATTTGCTATTGTTGATATATGTAACCTATACTAACAGTAAGTAACACTATTAAAAATATAATTTTAATAGTGTATTTTGTAAATACTCTATTTAGAATAAATGGTATTTTTTTTAAAGCTAACATTGGTTTAACTTAAACAATTTATTTTATTTTTATGCTGGAATATTTTTCTCTTGTATTATAAAAATGCTGTTTTTAGGGGATTATAATTTTTTTAAAAATTATCAATATACAATTTTATAATGTTCTTATTATGTACCATGCAATCTAGATTTTATTTTTTGGAAGTTTATTTGTATGGTACTTTGATTCTGTTTCTTAAATTCTGAGTGCAAAAAACATTGAAGAATTCGGTTAATTAAATGTTATTAATTTTTAGTTAAGAAAAATTTATTTAGTTGATTATATGTATTTATTAAATAACTTTATGCTAAATTATGAACAATTCATTTTATATATATATATACACACACCTTTATTTTTCTTTAAGAAGATGATTCTTGTGTCGTTATATGAAGATATAAGATAATTATAAAATGCTTATTATTTATTATTATGCAAGTATTTTAGATTCTTTATATAATTTAAATTGATTTTGAAATTCTAATTAGAATACTTTAATGTATTGTTTTTTAAATGTATAATTATTTTAAATTTGGGGTATTTATATTGTATTTAAGGAAAAAATGCTCTAATTATTATACTTGTTATTTAGAATGTTAATTGTTTTTGCATATTTAAATTATTTTAGCAAATAATCCAAGTATCAATAATTGGTTTTAGTTTTCTGTGTCAAATAATTGATTTAATAAAATCACTTCTTATCAACATCTAATTTTAATGATGTCACACGTAGTTGTAATTTTAATCCATCTCTAAAATTGGAACAATATATATAATTATTGAATGGTGAACATCAATTTCATCTTATTTTTGCACCTATTTAGAATTACAGATTTTGTCTTTTGTTTCAGAATTATGTAAAAAGTTTGTAGGCAAATACTTATGTAAAAAGTTGTTTTATAAAACAACTACTGATATAAAATTTAAAAAGTATAAATGGATAGTTTTATGTTCAGATGTAACAATGGGGGTGGGGGACTACTAAAATTATTTGCTGTTGATTAAAAAGAAAAAAAAAAAAAAAAGGTAAGACAATTATTTGATATATAAGTTCAAAGCAAACTATTAGTGTGCCATTTGAAATGAATTTGTATTTAAAAAGTTCAGAGCTACAAAAATTAAATCAAATCTATTATCCCCCCTCTCTCTTTCAAATTTTAAAGGTTTTTGTGTAAAAATAGATTTAATATGTTTTAATGTAATCTTGATGATAGCTGTTTATTATGAAATTTACCTTTAATTGTTATTGAGGCGTCGATTTTTGATGCGTAATTTTCAATACATTACTCCTTCAGTGATTCTCCCCCCACTCCCTCAAGAACTTGTGTATTGAAAAAGTTAATAAAACACATAATAAATAGAAACCAACTTAAATTCCATTCACATGAAATTATTTTTGTGGAATATTAATCAATTGTCATATTTGTATTCTTCTCAGATATTGTTAATGAATAAGGAGTGACTTTTGTAATATGTATTAATGTAAAGCAATCTGATTAACAGTTGCAGTTAGATTAATAGTTTTCTTAATTGAAATGAGAGGTTGTATTAGATTTTTATTTGTCTTAATTTTATGGATTTTATATGATTGCTTACATATTTCAGCCTCCACTTGAAAGTCTCGCTACTGTGGAAGAAACAGTCGTTCGAGATAAAGCTGTTGAATCTCTGAGAAATATTTCTCAACAACATAGTTCTGCTGATTTAGAGCAATATTTTGTACCATTAGTAAAAAGACTTGCATCAGGTAAAATTATATTATTATAATTTATATTATATTAAAGCTATGCTTTCTTATAAGGGAGAACTTCCCCCCATATAGAAAATTATTTCATTTTTTTTTTTAATTAAATAGTTTAAAATAAATGTTAGAATCTTAGATCTCCTTCTCTTCTGCTAGATATTTATGTATTTGAAATACAATCAAAACATTCATTTAAGCAGTTGTCTTTTGAGTAATAACTATATTTTGAGTTAATTTATGGACTTTTTTATCCCTCTTTTTTAATCTTATTTTTATTTTTGTTATAGGAGACTGGTTTACATCACGAACTTCTGCTTGTGGATTATTTGGTGTTTGCTATTCCAGGTTATCAGCCCCCTTAAAAGCTGAATTGAGAAAGTAAGTATTTTAAATCGGCGTATTCTTTATATTGCCTTATAAGTACTTGTAAATCTTTAACTTTTTTCCATTTGCTAATCTTATTTACCATGCTTGTTTGTTCTTTCTAACTTTTTAAAAAAATCTTTATACTTAAAGAGTGATATTGAAAAAAAACTATTAAAATTAATTTTTTAAAGACATGAATTACAGAAAATTATCAGTGTTGCAAGATTTCCCATGAAAAGGAAACTATTTAAATGCATTACGGAAATGTATTAAAATTACCTAAGAATTATACCCTATTTTTGTTGTTGAAAATAACTAGGTAAAATGCACTGACTGTTCTCTCACTATTCTTTTTCTAATTTTGACTCTTTCCTCCCAGAATTGATTCTGAATATTGGAGTACTAGTGTATATTATGCCTTATTTGCTCTCAGACAATTAATTATAGCATTCTAATAGCTTTTAGAAAACTTAAAACTGTTGAAGATTCTGTTCTCCTTTGTAATCTTTTATTGCTTTTGAAAAGAGTAAACATTTCACAACTTATCAATTTAATATATTAAAAAAAAACCTTTTTTGAATTCCTAATTAATGCTTTTATATTTTTTAATAACTTAAGATAAATAATAGCAAATTGTTGGAATTTTTAAAAATATTTTATATATTTAATAAGGGAGCTGCTACAGTATTCTTTTTGTAAATATTATATATATATATATAATATCTTAATATATATAAATTACGTGTCACGTTGTTTGTCCGCGATGGACTTCTAAACTACTTAACCGATTTTAATCAAATTTGCACACCGTGTGCAGTTTCATCTAACTTAAAAGATAGGATAGCCCTTTTTTTGAATTTTTAATTAGAATTTTAATTATTAATTAAAAACTAACTTTCCCGCCAAAAAAAATCTTTTCATTTTCCCCACCGCCAAATGAGTACAGCTTCAGTTTTTTTTTCCCAACAGTCATAAGGCTAGGCTTAAGATTTTTCGGCTGATTATTTGAAACGATTCTATTTATTTTCTTAATGTTTGATGCATTTAAAATTAAACATTGTTAATGAACCGATCTTTCAGATTCATTCTTAAGTACTTTTGAGTTAAAATAAAACAGAATAAAGGAAATTAAAAATGTCTAATCTGCATAGCGTTACCCCAACTGGCGTAGAAAAACTCGCGCATTTGCGTTCCGTAACTGGCGTTGAAAATTCACGCATGCGCATTGTATTATAATTGTTTACATTTCAACGGAAGCGGACTCGATTTAAATTATTTTTAGGTTCGTTGCATGTTTTTGTAATTAAATTGTATTTAAGTTAGTTATATATTTTTTGTATACGCTTATAGTTTTAAGTACATCGTTTTTTAAGTAGTTTTTTTTAACCTGTTTTCAACCGATTATTTTAAACGATTCATTTTATTTTCTTAATGTTTGATGCATTTAAAATTAAACATTGTTAATGAATCGTTCTGGTCATGATGAATCTGAGAATATTTTGTTGACAAATTCTTGAAATATTACATAAATTAGGAAAGATATTCTTTAGTGCCCATAAAGTTTAAACGTTCAGTGACTCTTTTCAGTAATCATATTACAAAAAAATACTTTGTTTCAGTAAAAAATATTATTATATTAATTGCAGATTAATCCTTTCCACTTTAATTTATAGTATAAATTCTACAGGAACTAACAGAAAATTAGAGAGATACATATTACGTTGTGACTGAAGGCGTTTATAATATTATGAGTGAATTATATATCAAAATTTGAAGTTTTAAAATATTTTGATGAAGAAGCTATTAAAGTAGGAATTGCATAAAAAATTTAATTATTAAAATTTTAACGAACATTAAGATGGGCGAACCGGCTGGTCGCCAAAGGCGGCTAGTATATATATATATATATAATTTTTTTTCTTTTCTTTTTCTCCTAGTCATTTTCGCAACCTTTGTCAGGATGATACACCAATGGTTCGTCGAGCTGCTGCTAGCAAATTGGGAGAATTTGCCTATGTTGTGGAATTGGACTATGTGAAATCTGATTTGATTCCATTATGGGCAAATTTAGCTCAGGATGAACAGGTATTTTGTACTTTGAAAAATTTTTAGTAATTTAATTTATCTATCAGAGAAAGATTATTTGGCTTATTAAGATTTTGAATTAAGAATTCTTCTTAGCATTTATTTATTTTTAAAAACAATGAAAGATTCCAAAAAGACTAAAATAATATTGACTATCTCATTTTAATCATAATCGTAACTATATTGTGTTATGAACATTTCCTTGTTACATTTTTAATTTGATTTTGTATTTCAAAGCTATACATTTAAATTGTGAATTAAAAAAGCTTTCATTGCATCAGCTCTTGTCGATGTAAGAAACTTGTAAGGAAGCGATATCTTATGAGAAAGAATAGAAAGCTTATTATGAATATATAAAATATATTGTAAAAAAAACTGATAATTAAGTTTTTTTTTGTTTTTTTTTGCCATTATTGCATGTAGTTATGAATCCTAATTATCTTTTCCTTATTTAGGACTCTGTTCGATTACTTGCTGTGGAAGCTTGTGTTTCTATTTCCGAACTTCTACCCCAAGATGATATTGAACAATACGTAATGCCAATTTTGCGCCAAGCAGCAGAAGACAAATCTTGGAGAGTCCGCTATATGGTTGCAGACAAATTCAATGAAGTAAGGAGATTTTCTGATTGGTGTCTTTTATATTTAAAATGAATTAACTAAAACAAATTTTAGCATTTTTATCTGGAGCTTATTGCTTTTAATAAAGATTTTTTCAATTGTCTCTTTTATACCTTTCACACCTCTGTTCATTGTTGGTTCAAAAAGTCATATTTTTTTTCTGAAGGATCTATAATTATCCTTTTTAAAAATTATGCGTTGATATTTGGAACTGCTTTGAATTTTCTAAAAGAAGAATGATGAATAAAAAAAAAAAAGGAAAGAAAAAAAAACACATAGTGTACAAATTTTGTACAAAGGTTTAGATTTAAAAATATGCATATTTAATATAATAAAACAAAAGTACCTTTTTGATTTAAATGTTAGAAATGGTTCATAACTGTAGATCTTCAATACTGAAATGCCATTGCAACATTTTTTTTTCTTGTTCATACATCATTTAATTATTTGTATACCTAAATTGGTTATTAAGACATTATTATGAATAAATGTAACTATTTTGTCCTGCTGTGCATTTGGGAAAAATAATAAAGAAAAGAAAAATAAGTTATTTTTCAAAAATTTTACTGAATTTATATGTTTTATTATTATTTCCCTTCTGTGTTAAAATTTCCAATTAACATTTTTCGTCGAAGTCTTTTACAAGATCAAAACATATTGCTAGTTTACAGTGTATAATATTTATGAAACCTTATTCAAATGATTAATGGTCAGCAGTGAGAATAGTTGCCAACTAGTGTTGAGTATTTGTAAGATTATAAATTCATTTGCAAATTGTTTTGATATTTACTAAAGTTCATGTTCTGTTGCATTATCTTAGTTTTAAACTTATTATTTATATCCTTTTGTTTTTGCAGATTCAAAAGGCAGTGGGACCTGAAATAACAAAAACAGACCTTGTGCCTGCTTTCCAGAACTTGCTGAAAGATTGTGAAGCTGAAGTTCGTGCTGCTGCTGCTCATAAAGTAAAAGGTCAGTGATCATTACGTATATAATAAAGACATCATTATGAAGAATTTTATTATGTATGTGTAATATTGAAAAAATGACTTCAAGGACATGAAATTTACTGTAATTTTTTTTCTTAAAGACTTTTGCCAGAATCTGCCAACAGAAATCCAAGAACCAGTAATAATGAATAATATTCTTCCTTGTATTAAAGAGTTAGTTGCTGATGCCAATCAACATGTAAAATCAGCTTTAGCATCAGTAATCATGGGGTTGTCTCCAATATTAGGAAAACAAAAGTACGTATCTGTTTAGTTTAGTTATTTATTATTTCAGTGCAAAAGTATATTTTTATTGCTACAGAATGATGAATAATTTTTGCAGATGATGTAATTTTTCTGTAAATTCTTGTTACTGATTTCCATTAAAGCCATGAAATAATATTTGTTGACTAAGAATGAATTCCAGATAGAGTTGATATGAGTGGGGAGCAATATAAGAGAAGTCATTCAAATTGGGAATTTCCAGTTCTTTTATGCATTATAATACTCTATGCATAATGTTCTAAAACTTTATTATATTTATATTTGGGAATATTTATGAGACATTTTCTATAAGCATGAAGGTTTTGATTTAATTTAATGCTTCTTTATATATCTTAAATTATTATTTCATATGTTTATATTGAATGAAATTAAAATTTGAAAACATTTTGCCTTTTTTAGCACTATAGAACATCTTCTGCCTCTATTCTTATCCCAACTTAAAGATGAGTGCCCAGATGTGCGGTTGAACATCATTTCTAATCTGGATTGTGTTAATGAAGTAATTGGCATAACACAGCTCTCTCAAAGCCTTCTTCCTGCTATTGTTGAGCTGGCAGAAGATAGTAAATGGAGAGTGAGGCTAGCTATCATCGAGTACATGCCTCTTTTAGCTGGACAATTGGTAAAGTATTTTAGATTATGTGTTTGTTTGTTTTTTAATTTACTTTGCTCTTTGCTGTTTGTATTTGAAAATTTTATGAGTTTTTAAAATTTTTTCATCTCTTTGCAGTTTTTAAATATAAAATTTAATTATAATAGAGTATTTATGAATCAATATATGGATTTCCTCAACTTTCAAATACCAGCTCTTTTTTGTTTTACCATACTTTTGAATCTTGCATATCTGCTCTTATTTATAGCTCTGTTGGCAAATAAAAAAATGTTTTAACATTTTAATTTAATCATTCTCTTAAATTAAAATGAAATTAATAAGATCATATAAGTATAGTCATGATATAGAGGAGGTAAAGAGGAAGTGGCAGTGTTTATCACACCATCTTAAAAAAGTATCGCTCAAAAGAATTAATGTACTTTTATAGATTTTTAAGTTAAAGATTTCATAAAGGGTCTCTTTATATTGAAAGTTGAACAACAAAAGAGATCACTCGTATTCCTCATTGGATTTCAAAAGTTATTCTAGGAAACCAAAATTCTTTTGGTCTGCAATTCTTTGTATTGAAATTATGAGCTAACATAGTTTTAACTTTGATTATAGTGTTAAAATAAAATCTTGGACTTCTATTCATATCTTGAAAAATTATATCATTATTGACCTGAAGTTTTTTTTTTGTTGTTGTTGTTATTTATGATTAAATATAATTTGTAATGCAATATAGTTTTTTAAAATTGAGAATTAAAAAAGTTTTTTTAAATGGCAACACATCTAAACTCGGATATAGATTAAGGAGCAGGGGTGTTCAAATGAAAAAGGTACAAAAACAACATAACGGTTAACATATTTGCCTATGCCGCTATGGGAGAACATAGTGAGACATCTAGGGATGCAATTGGAGTCTCCAGCATAGGTTGGAGCATGTGCAGGAGAGAGCAGAGGCTCTTATTAAGAGCTCTGTCCAATTAATGTGGCAGGGCATGTGAAGATATGATGGCATTCTCATTACAGAATTTGATTATTGTGGAGAAGCGTGGTATCTGATTTCTGATAGCAAGTGTTACACTGGCCGCTATTCATTGCTGGATGGTCGCCATATATGAGGCAGACTGTGTGTGTCAAACAAGTCGGTGGGAAAATGGAGTGCCGTTTTTGTGCAGGCCGTGAGAGTTTGGTTGATGATCTGAGACCGGGCCAGGCAAACACAGTCATCACAGCCAATCTCATCGACAAGGTGGAGTACCTAGTGAGAAGTGGTCATTGTGTCGCATTGCGACTGTTGGTGGTGAAGGTGGATGTCAGTGTTGGAAAAGTGTGGACAATAGCTCACGACAGGAAGGTGTGCACGCAGTGGGTTCCGAAGCAGCTGACCGACTAGCACAAGGAACTGTGTATGGGGCTTGCATTTTAACATCTGTTTCAGTGTCATGAAGACCCTGCTTTCCTGGAGCGGATTTCACAGTTGATGACAGCTGGTACCTTCACTACGAGCCAGATACAAAGCAGAACAGCATGCATTGAAAGCATACATCGTCATCTCCCCCTAAAAAGTTCAAAGCCGTGGCGTCAGCAGCAAGGCGTTGCTCACCCTCTTTTTCATTGTCCAAGTTCCGCTACTTCTTGAATTCCTTGAGCACAAAAGAACCATTAACTCCAATGTTTACTGTGAGAACATTCCAAAGACTTTGCAAGTCAATCAAGAACAAAAGACCGGGACTACTCGCAGAGGGGTGGTTCTGCTCCAGGGTCACACTCATGGAACTGGCCAAGTTCAAGTGGGAGCTGCTCGACTATCTGCCTTGCAGCCCGGAGATGTTGCGCTGGGATTTTCATATGTTTGGTTCCCTGAAAAAACATCTGAAAGAGTAGTGGTTCAATTCGGATGGTAAACTCAAGGATGCTGTGATGGACTGGGTCTCGTCATGGCCACAGGAATTCTGGGAACAAGGAATCCTTTGGCTCGTTAATCACTGGGATCATCGTGCCCACACCTATGGTGTATACTTTGAATAAATATACTTTGAATAAAGTCTTCATTTATACTCACAGTGTCGTTTTGTACATTTTCATTTGAACACCCCTTCTATATAAGGTTATACAAAATTTCAGTTCATTTCTATGAGGAATTTTTCCATGATATGAAGTTTTCTGTATTGACTTTTAAAATAAAGCATTTAAGGGCACATGTATAAATGTCAGCAGCTTTTTCTATGGCATTCAAATAAAAAGCTGCATCAAGCATTTCTTGTAATAAATATTATGTTCCTTATTGTTGCAAGAATATATAGTGCAGTGCAATAATATTTTATTAGTAATTGCTACTTTTAAATTTGGCAATCTCTATCCTTGTATCAAGCTAGAATTCTTACTTGTTGGCGGAATGTGAGGAGTCAGTGAAAAATAACCGCATTATTTTCTGTTAAAATCTTTGAAAGATTTTTCTAAAAAAAATTGCAAACATATTAACGAAATTATATCTGTTTATTATTAACTACCAGTACCCGTACAGCGTTGCCCGTGGCATAACATCTAAGAGGAAAAATTAGCTTTAGACTTAAGTCTGACCTCCACCCGATATGGCATGGGAATGTCATGCGGGATGAAAAAGATATTTAGAAATCATCAAAAATAATTACAAAAAAAAAATTATAGCACATATTCGGAAATATTTAGAGTCAAGTTTTGATATACAGTCATTTGGCGCCTTGCGAGGTTGGCAATTTTTCGTTGGCGCTTTGTTTGGGGTTACTTTTTTTTTTATGTTACTGTATGCTGCTGCATTTTGATCTTTCTTGTTCATTTCCCTTGATTTTTTTTCCTGCTGCACATACTTCTGCTTACCTTCATCATTTTCGATTAAGTTTTTTTTTTTTTTACTGCATTTATTGACTTTTTTTTCTATATGTCTGTTAATTTGCTGCAGTGTTCCTCGGAACCTTCAAACTGGAAACGCTATGGCTGTCGTTCGCGCCACATTCAGCCATTTCATTAAAATTTGGCGATAAACTATTTTTTGTTTCAAAATGACTGTATATCATTGCTGTTCCATATTTAGACTGTTAAAATTGTTTCAATTTTTCCTTGTAAACCACATATGCCTTTTGATTTATCTTTCCAATTTAAAGCTGGGCTAAGCTTTGATATACAGTCATTTTCCACTTTGCGAGGTTGGCAATTTTTCGGTGTCACTTTTGATGCCGTTCTTGCCACAATCGGCCATTTCTCTAAAATTGGTGATTAATTTTTATTTTTTGGCAAAAATGACTGTATATCAAATCTGTTCCTAAAGCTGAACAATATGGACAGATTATAGACACTATTCCTATTGAAACCAAGGCATCATTTTTGTAATCCACACATGGATCGAAATTCAGACCGGTGTACTCCTTTTTGGACCAAATATTGGGAACGTTTGTTTTTTCACTTCTCCTGTGTATCAAATTTAAGTGTCTTTCTCTGTCAGCAGACAGGCAAGTTTCATCCTGTCTCTGTAATTCAATTGCAGAGCGATTTAAATAGAGACGGTTACTTCGCTCGGCAGAAGATTCTCCTTTGAAGAAAGTGTGGATATTCTTTCTCTGAAATTCGCTAACCTAACGTTCCTCTACATTTTCATTATTGTGCAACAAATGAAGCATTTTAGCATTTAATGTGCTCCGGCCAAGGTAGAATTTCCTTCTTTTGGGGATAATGAGATTTTGAATCGCTGTTTAAAATCAGATGTAAACAAAGAAATGTATCGCATATGAATACCACAGCTTTTGCTATTTGCTCATGCAAAGTTTGAGATTTTTGCTCACGCTCGGATAAGTGCAAAGTACAGATACTGCTGCTTTACGCATGTGCGAACCATAGTAGAAAAATAATTAAAATCGCAATTATAAAACTCTTTTTCTTTTTTTATTTTGATATGACTTCAATATACTAATACCTTCCCCAATACATGCCCTACAAAATGGTACAAATATCTCTAAAATTAGTTAAGTATTTCTCGAGTTTTTAGGGTTTTTACATACCGACGCTATGCTTTCAGGAGACTTCATTTTGTTCTATATATAGATACATAATGAAATCCATATTTTGTAACAAAAACAGGACCATTTCAATTTAATTAATATCATGATATTTTTTTTGTGTATTCAAGATTTCTTACAAAAAACAATTTTATAAAATTAATCTCTCATAATTTTAACTATAACACAAGATATGTCCTCTAAATAGGCTTTATTCTGTTAATAATTTCTTAATCAGTAGCAATTATATCTAAAAAAAATTTGTAGAAAATCTCATGAACATTGGCAGAGTCTTTAGAAATTTTAAGAAAATTATATTGTGAATGAGAGGTAAATATATATAGTAGCATTAAGGGTTTTGGTTTATTCATCTCTTCTCTATAAATTAGTAATTACTTTAGTAATCAAAAGTAATTTCTAAAATTTGGTTAGGAACAAATAGTGATCTGACAGGGAAAAAAAAAAAAAAAAAGGTTAATAAGTGAATAGTGTAAATTTATACAAAAAGTATTTGAGACGTTAAAAATATTGTGAAGTCATCATACAGGGTGTGTCTAAAAAAATTCGGTGAATGCATATATATCTCAAAAGCAACACTAGTGAGAATTGCGGCCAGGTAGGGAAGATGCCTATGGAGAGATGCCACTTAACAGGAAGTGCAAGAAATTGAGACAGAATAATCTGATAAGGGCAGTCGAACAGCTTGTGTGCGAAAACTCACGTCAGATTGAAATGGGGAAATGGATTAATATGAAGTTTTGTTACAAATTGGGGAAAATAGTCACAGAAATGCTTGCATCAGTATGGAATCAATGCATCAGTATGGAACAGACGCTGTTAGCAGAAAATGTGTTTACAATTAGGTTCAAATCTTTTTGGGAGGAAAAGGAAATCATCCATGATGAACCATGTTCGGGTCAACCCTCATCAAGTGAGATAACTGACAACATCTAGCGGGTGCAACAGATGCTGCTGCAAATTCACCGACTTTCTCTATGATTGATATTGGAGGAATTGGGAATTACCAAAGACATCACCATCATTCATTAAGATTTGGTAGTTTTCGTTTCAAGCCGACCAACCAGCAAAAAGGAATCCGCATGCACACTGTTGGGAAATTCATTGTCACTTGTGGCCAAGATCCATTGTCACATGATACAAAAGCTACGGCTACCAGTATGATCCAGAGTCGAGGTGACAAAGTATAGAAGGGTACTTACCCTCTCCCCCCCCCCCCCCCCAAAAAGCAACATGTGGAAGTCCAGGATTAAGACACTCTTAATTGCATTTCTCAACAGTAGTGGCATAACACACCAGAAATTTGTCCCAGAATTCTATGAGGCTGTTTTGAAGCGGTTTATTGCTATACATCCAACA
Source organism: Argiope bruennichi (assembly GCF_947563725.1). Lineage (NCBI taxonomy): Eukaryota > Metazoa > Arthropoda > Arachnida > Araneae > Araneidae > Argiope > Argiope bruennichi. Next base: position 49,996,725 of record NC_079154.1, on the reverse strand, counting down.
TGTTCGCCCACAGTTGTACAGGACTGATAAGTGGAGTCTGTTCCATGACAACTTCTGTCCCCAAACTGCGATATGTGTACACAACTTCTTGGTCAAATGCTGTGTAACTGTCCTTACACGTCTACTGTGTAAGGACTCGCCTGATCTAGCACCTGAGGACTTCTGTTGGGTTTCTCGCTTCAAGGGGATCCTGAAGGATACACATTTTGCAGACATACCAGATATCCAACAACATGCGACATCTGTGCTTCACACTTTCCTAAAGAGGCCTTCACTGACTCATTCCAACAGTTTCGTCAGCAATGTCAAAAGTGTATTGTGGCCAATGGATGTTACTTTGAAGGAGAATAACGGTGCTTTGTTCTCGTGATGTGTTTGTTTCAATTCACTGTACTTCTCAGATGCACTTTGTATAAAAGATGAATTGATATCAAGAATGATAAAATTTCGTTTTTGAAATCTGCAGTGCAAAAGTGCAATGTCTAAATTAGTTATATCTTTCAACTGATGTGAAAATATGAATCAGCAAACATCTGCTACAATTCAGCTTTAAAAAAATTAATAAAATATGAAGTTTGCAACCGCATAGTTATATATTGTTCAAGAGCTCTTCAATCATAATTAATTATTGAAATTGATTTAAATAATTGATTTACTAACAGGGAGGGAAAATGCATTTGCAAATACAAGATAAAAAAAAAAGTACTAAATAGAAAGGGGGGACTCGGTACTATTTATATCACCGTGCATAAGTATATCTAACATTCATGCTTGTTTAAAAATACCAGGCTGAAATTCTAGGTTGGATATTAATGCCACGATATATTGAAGATCATGAAAGTAATGATAATTCTAGAAATTCCTGTCATGCTTTCACTCAGTTTCTATCCAAGCACATCAGTATATATTGACAAATGTTGAATATTTCAACAAATTACTTTTCAGTTCTTTTATTTCATAATTGTTATTCCATAATAAAATAACATATATAATTTTTCTTTTAGGGAGTAGAATTTTTTGATGAAAAATTGAATACACTCTGTATGACCTGGCTTGTAGATCATGGTAAGCATCAATCCATTTCTTTTTATTTTAATTATTATTCTTATCACAAATATAATTATTAAAAATTATTTTCTCATGTTTCAGTATTTGCTATTAGAGAAGCAGCTACCCAGAACTTGAAAAAGTTAGTAGAAAAATTTGGTTCTGAGTGGGCTGTCAATACAGTAATTCCAAAAGTATTAACGATGTCTCAAGACCAGAATTACCTACATCGTATGACATGTCTATTTTGTATAAATGTAAGTAAACTGTTTTTATTGTAGAAAACCCCTTGTAAAATATCTCTTGTATGTTTTATAAATATCCTTAAATGCAGTTTCATTTTTATAATATTAAAATTTTGTTTCAGTAAGAAAAATGAAGTTACTTCATTTCTGTACTTTTTTTTTTAATTGCTGAAAAATAATTAAATTTTAATTCTTGTTGTTTAATAAATATTAGGCATTGATATTATGGGCTTCCTACTTAACTTATTTCATTATTATTATAATCAATGTTTGAATTTTTCTGCTCTGTCTTTTTAAGTTAGAATTATTCTCACAATGTATTTCAAAGCCTTATTAATTCTGATTTCTGACCATTAAATAATTTTATATAATAAAATTTATTAATTATATGTTATTTGAATCCTATTTAGAGTATTTTCTCTTTTTAATTTTTTTTTTTTTTCTAGAAGAAAGTAAAAGTTAAATCATAAAAATCATGTTTAAAAAATTTGTGAATTTTTCGACAGTGCATTTTATTATATAATGTGCAAGATCATAAATTGTTGGATTTTTTTAAACCTATCATCTTTATTGATTTTCTAGGTTTTAGCTGAAGCTTGTGGTCCAGATATAACAGTCAAGTATATGCTGCCTACTGTTTTGAGTCTGGCAAATGATAATGTTGCCAATGTACGGTTCAATGTTGCTAAAACTTTACAAAGGATAGGGCCTGTGTTAGACAATGCGTAAGTTGTTATTCTCTTTGTTTTATAGTTACAGCATGTGTTTATCAAAGTATAATAATGTTAAAATATGATTTGATTGAAGTGATTAATATTTTATGCATGTAAATTTACATATGTAATAATCAGTAATTTCGTACTATAAAAAAGGTTCTTTTAACTTTTAATCAACCTCAGTTTTTTATGCTGTATAACTTCGTGAAATGTAATTTTAATATACAAAAGAATTTTAATAGAAGAATTGGAAACGTTTTTTGTTTGCATTATGTGTGTTTGTCACTCTCCTGCAAACATAAATAATTGAATGACATTTTATAAAGTTGACAGATTTCGGTATTTTAAAATTAAGCATGCATTGACAAATTATTTAAAACTCTTTAAGTAATTAAAAAATTACTTCAAATATAAACCTATAATCTGAAGTATGACATGATAATAAAAATAAATTTTTTAAATACAACATTATCTTCATTTTTGTAATAAAAAGTTGCTTTTGTAACCAAACTAAGATTACAAATTCATAATATTATATCAATCAATACATAATGCTAGATACATTTGATTTGAAAAAAAACTGCTCAAAAATAAAATATTTTCAAAATGCAAAAATCTCTTTTTTTATTAACTAAAGGCTATGTTGTGAAAACCAATTCAGTTGTTGAGTTGGCTACTGAACATTTCAGTAGTAAATGAATGGTAAAAAAATCTATTGTAACAACCAATGTTTAGTTAGTTTTGGAAAATTGTTTAAAATTTAAGAAAAAGATCATAAAACAACATGAATATTGTTGAAAAACTAATATTTTTCATTTAAAAGTGGTGTGATTTTTTTTTTTTTTTCAGTAATATGTTTTTAAAATGCTGAACTTTTGACTAATTTTAAAATAATGGAAAAATTCCTTTGTGGGCACTTACTGCTTAAGAAATACAATGTGTTAGATATGGTAGTTCTGAATCCAGCAGTCTGTTAAGCAGGATTTGTTTGGAATAAATGCAAACAACATAACTTTTATTAGGTAGGATCTAGTAACAGTTATTTTTTTTTGCCTATGATGAATAATAACTTTAAATGAGGCGTATAGGATTTGCATATTGTTTTAATTTTAAAGTGTGCATGGTATGATGTCATCTTCCATGTAAACAAACTTTATCCCTCTATACGATAAGAAAAAAGTATGTAGCGCAAGCTGATATAAAGGGTAAAGTAAATGTCAACAGCCTCCACAAAAGTCAATGCTGATTAAACTGTTGAGAAGGTGGAGGGGAATGATGGTTTAAGATTAATATGCAGATTATTTATAACTTACAGATATGACATATTTTCACAGAAATTCAGATATTGAGTTTTATTATTCTTGAATCAATTAGTTTTCTCTTATGAAATTATTCTGCAATATTTTTAATACCTCAAACATACTTATTTTCTTCTTGGTATTTATATTTAATACAGTCAATTATTTTATGAAGTTCAGATATTTTGTTCCAAACCTGAATCAAAAAGTTAAATATATATATATATATATATATATATAATATATATATTAGTTCTGACGTTATTTGAATCAAGTGAATGTAACAGAAAAAGGCAAATACAGAAATGCAGTTTAACTATTGACTGAAAAGATGGGGAATGATGAACACGATTTACTATATCAGCATTGCCATTGCATAGTCAGATGGGGGGGGAGAGAAAAATTGAAATTTGGAAAATTTATTATGTGTTTCAGCATGGAAATAATGGTTACCAAACTAAATTGTTACAAAATTAATTGTTGAATAATTTTGCTGCTATCTAATAAAAGTTAAATAAATTTATTAGAATGAAGTGTAAAAGTAATTTATAATTTTCTAAGTATTGAAAATACAATTTATCTTTATTTAATTTGTGAGTATTTTTCTAATTTTTTAAAAAACTTTTTATACATAGGGCATTAGAAAGTCAAGTGAAACCTTGTCTTGATAAATTGAACAATGACAATGATATGGATGTCAGATATTTTGCTTCTGAGGCTCTAGCAGGTAAATAAAAATTTCTTTGGGTTATAAAGTTTTATTTCACTTTTGTAAATGTATCAATTGCTTTAATTAAAACATTTTTTTCTTTATTTTCAGTATTGGGAGCTTAATTTTCTCTGCTAATCTGATGAATGCTTTTATTTGAATTTTTGTCTTCAAAAAGTGGTTCGAACTCATCATTTCTTTATAACAATCACTCAAATGTGGGAAAATTTCCAACAGCATAGCTATATACCACAGTGCAGGCATTGTCAGCAACTGGGAGTGTATTAATCCATCTGTTGTTTGCCCAGCATTTTTTTTTGTCTGAGTGCATGAATTGTTTTAAAAAAAAAACTCCATAGTCCCATTGTAGCTTTAATTATATTAAAATTTCTGAAATTTGCAATTCTCATTCTTTTTTTGCTGCCAAGTTTTTATCAGACCATATAAGTAGTATTTATTCAAAAAATTATCTCAATTTTCTGATTTTTTTTTCAAAAGATATTAATATATATATATTCCCCCTGCTTATGCATTATTATAAGTAGAAAATGTTTCTTATTTGGTGAAGTTTTCTACACTTGTTTGGGAGTTAAGTTTAATTGATGAATATCAATGAAAGTTCTTAAATAAATATTCAGTGTGTGTGTTTTATATATTTATGCTGTTTTCACCTTTTCCTACTGCATAACCTAGATGGATGCTAATAACGCTCATATGAAAAGAAATTTAAAAAAAAAAGGGGGAGAAGGTCAATTCAGAAATTAGTGTTCATTTGGATTTATCTGTCTAACCAATATTGTAAATTATTAAGCTGAATGTCATTTAGTGGGATTATTTTTTCTATTCATTATAAGAATGTCGTTTTTAGTTCTTAGAACTGTGGTTTTACATTGATACATTTGTAGTTATATGCCATCTAAAGCATTGTTTTGATTTTTCATTTGTATGTGGGCCTGACATCATTTTATTACTTCGTAATAAATTGTCTGCTGTTTGCAATTGCATTTTGGTATCTTTGTTATTTATTACTGAAGAACTAATATTTCTGTCAGTGGAAACTTTGTCAAAATAATTGTACAGTGTCAAACTTCAGATCTAGAAAAAGCTTTATTTTTGTGCGATTTTCTATCGTACAAGTTAACCAGAAAATGCTGTATAGCTGGAAAACTCATAGATGACATCTAGAAAATGCTGGACCATTTTAACCTGGACTCACAACCTGTAGTACTACTTAATAGTTTTCTCAGTACTAGTATGGAATTTAAAACAAAGTATCCATATTCTGATGTAACTATAAATAAAATGACATTTCTGTGTTCATTATTTTATCCGATTCTGTATATCTTGTGGAAATATTAAAATGTTCAGTTATTGACTATAATTTGTGTTTAGTAAATATGTTGAAACGTTTGAATCAAATTGACTCATATTATTTTTACCTCTTCAAAAACTGGAAATTTTTATTTATTGCATTATTTCAATAATTGTTTATCCCCAATAAGGCAAAATTTTCTTTTGGAAGTTATTGAATTTGACTATATAAATCTTTCATACAATTTTTCTGTTCCATTTTCTCCTCATTCATAGTAAATAAATGTCTTGTTTAAACTAATATCTATCCCCATACACTTATTTATGTATTGTCTGACACATGCTTAAATATCTTTAGAATCTACATTTCACTGTGTAAAAAAAAGTTTAAAAAAAGTTCAATTTTTCTATTTAAATAAAGAATCTGAATGAACAATCTTGTTTATGTAGTGTTTAATTTATATAATTTTATCCACTTGTAATAAATCTGGGTTATAGATAGTGAAAATTGTTAATCATGTGCATAATTGGAACATGCCTATTGTATATGATTTTTCTCATAAAGGTTATAACGTATCCTTTTATAATCTTTGTGCTGATTTTATTTAATTCTATTTGGAAACAAATAGAATTAACATGGAATAATTAGCAATCTGAAATTAATCAAAAGGTAACTTTTGATTTAGGGTTGTAATTGAGAAAAAATTAATATTTTCTTCTTGTCTGAACTTTTGTGCATATAAATACTAAATCACAGTGTTATCTATAGTATCATACAACTCTATTGGTGAGAACTTGAAATTGCATAACTAGAAAAGAGAAAATTATTATTCTCTAGAAGCGTAAGTTTTTAATTATTAACAGAACATGGCGTATATGTGTCCAGTGTTAATAATTATTTAAAAACAAACTGGAGATTTTGAGTCTGTGGAGCACATGATTTTAAAATGTGAACTGTGGCAAAATCAGCAAGTGCGTTGGTCAAAAGATTAATTCGATTAAGAAATTTAAAGAACTGGGTTGGTCTGGTTTTCCATCATTTAAAATGGTCCTCTTTACGGGATTCAGTTGTTAACTTGGAGTAGTCTAGGTGGATGTTTGATGAAATATAGCGTTGCTGCCAGACTTTGTGCCCTCGAGAGTCTTGGTTTGGAAGACGCATTTAGTCAACAAATAGTACCAACGTTTTTTTATTACTGGTTTGGGTTTTTTTTATGCAATCTCATTTTAATCCATTCAATTTCAGCTAAGGCTTGACTATATATATATATTTCAACATTTGCATGACATTTGAATTCTATCAGAAATTTGAAAGTTTTCCTATCTCATTTCTAATTGAGTTTTGGTACTGCAACTGATCTTCTTTCCAGTATGATAGTAATAACGAGTAGGTCATTTTTTATGGATAGTTTCCAACAGCATTGTTATTACATTAAAATGGGATGTTTATTAATGTGTGCTGTCAATAAAATATTCTGGTTTGCTGGTAATATAGAAATAAGTATCTAAACAATTCGTCAGTTGCTGGGTTTCTGCATCTTCTAAAATTATTTTTAAAAGTCCTTTATTAAAGACTATTTTTCCACATTGGAAGTTCTATGAATATTGAAAAAAGATTTTAATAAAAGCCTGGAAATGAAAGAATTAATGTGAAGTACACAGATTGGGAGTACTTGGCATCACTTCAAAAAATATCAAAATTCACACTTGGTGTAGTAGATGAAGATGAAAGATTTTTTAATTTCACAGTGCTTCAGCTGGGCTTCAATTCGAACATGATATCTTCCCAGATTTGGTGTACAACCAATTGTGAGGATTCATTGTCTCAGTGGAAAACTCATCTGCTTTAATATACATTCATCATCTTGTTTAGAATTTAACCAAAAAAAAAAAAAAAAAAAAAGCCCATCAGTTTTTATGAAATATAAGTTGGATAATTGCAATCCAACGTTTTTGCTGAGCATTATGTTCTTGTTGTTCAACGAACTTTTTATGCACATTTGTCTCTTCCAAATTAAAACACATGGGATGTGAGAAAATAAATGTGAAAAAATAGAATTTGTCTTTAGTATTTTACTGTGTTTTCATTAAAATTTGAGTCGTTATTTAATAAACAAATTTGTTTTTTGATATTTTTCATTCATATCGTGAATTATATTTTTCTTATTCTATTTTTGACAGCTCTGCTTCAGATCCTTTTTCAAGGCAAAGTGTTGTCACTCCATAAAAAAAAAAAATTTTTTTTAATCTTATTAGTCACTTAATGTATTAAAATGATTCGAATAGAAATGAAAATTTGTTCCTATGATATTTTTATCATTTTCTTCTTCTGTATAGTTCTTTGTTACTTCAAAGAATTTTCACCTCTGTATATAAGAATGTTCTCAATTTATGCATTAAACAATGTTAAACAAAAGAAATTTCTTCAAAATTCGTTTAAAGGTAACAATTGATTTTATTAACCATTGCCATCTCTTCCAAGATGGAAAAGATAAGCTTAAATTTCTGCTCTTAAAAAGCTATTTAATATACAAATTTCTCTTTCTGGACTATTTTAAGGAATTTTTTGTTCCTAGCAATTCTATAGGAAAATAAAGGACAATTACTTGAGGAAAGTTATAAGCTCTCTATATTACATTATCCCCATGAGCTCTGACCTCCCAATATCGCCCCTTTCGACAGTGGCCTGACTCAGACGTTTTGGGGCGGTTAAATGAGCGCTCCTCGCGAAACAACTTTCATCCCTTAAACTCATTTAACCGCCCCAAAGCGTCTGAGTCAGGCCCCTGTCGAACGAGGCGATCAGGGCTTATAGGGTTCTACAGGGTGATTTCAAAATAATCATCAAACAATAATCGTAGTAATGTTTTAATTTTTGTTCTCGTACTTGCATTTTGCTACAAAGCCCTCAAATTGCTACGCATTTTTCCGTTAAGGAACGAAGTTGTTTACTATATTATATGATATGGTGTGCTGGCAACTTAACTCTTTTTGTCTCCAGTTCTTACGGTCTGCGATTTCTTCATTTGGGCTACCATTAAAAAGTATAAATATATGCTGTCTAAATTAAATGAACTAGAAAAATATCAACGCTTTTATGAACAATGACATACATTACTTCATTGAAGATGTGCGCCACAGTGTAGATGTCTGACAGAATCTTGATTAATGCAGTTATACGACTGTGACATCGTACAACTGCACTCGTATACTTTGTTTCTGAAATGTTTATATGACCTGCGGAACTACAACATCTTTAATTTATTTCAGAGTATAAATTTAATCACTCGTTTATTTTATTTTGCAATATCTAAATTCATTAACAGTTTAACGCACTTTGATTTACAGGCGTCAGACGAAACGCGGGGTGGGATGGGGGAGAGCAAGATTACTTTAAGGTAAAATCATAGAAAAGGCAGAAAAATTCCCTATAAATTCACACGTCAACATCATGACGCTAGGAAATGAAACTTCCCTGAATTTGATTGATGTAAATAATTTTGATATTTGGACGTGTAAAAGCTAAGCTTTTAAAATTGTTCTAATATTTACATATATTCTTTCTGCTATCGCTTAGTTTTTTTAGCAATTGATACAAAATTAATGTTTGCAGTTTATGGAATTTAAAATAATTTACATTTATTTTTAATTATTAATGTACTTATAATTTCAATCATAACTACATGGCGAATGAGGGAAATAAGCTGAGATCACATTGTGATCCCAAAAGTATCGCAGCATGATTTATGTGGTAGAGTATGAAATGGAATGAGACGTAATCTCTTAGATATTTTAATATGATTTAAAATTTACTGGTGATAAGCTGTTCACCCAACATCTGTGTTTTAAAATAATTCACAAAGCCAAAGAATCAGTCCGCCAATTTTCGCTTCAAAAGCAATGACACCTAGATGTGTCATCAATAATAACTTCTCTTCCATGATTCCGATTTTTGAGGGAAATCTTAAAAACATTACTTTTACATAGGGGAAAAGAAAACTGTCCTCATTAAGCCCTTCAATTTTAATCATTTCACCGATTTCGCTAATTTTTTATTTCATTTTAAAGATTATTTTTAGATATGTTAAGATACCTTTTAGATATGTTATCAAGGATTGCCTGCTCTTTTCAAAGACATCGAAATATCAAGGCTGACTTTTCAGTTTAACAATTGGATCAATGTCACTAATTTTCGTCGCCAGTTTGCAAGTACAGATAATTAACTAATCGGAAAGTTCTATTGTTAGCATTCGTAGTTTAGATAGTACTTTGTTTTAATAAGATGTAGTTCATCAAAACTGGCCAACACAATATTGGTATATGAAGATGGCGATAGTGATGTCAATCAACTTAACATAATTACATTTTATTAAAAAGAAATATTATATTTCAGCAATAATGCTACAACCTGTTGATTATTTAGCTAAATTTTAAAGAGGTAAGATTAATTGCCGGAACTGGTCCAGTTGTTGACGTTAAGGTCTCTTTCATTGATTTATTTTGCAATATCTCTCGAAATGGGCAGAAAGGTTGTAAGCGACCATTAATAACGTATCTAAGATGGATGAACATGAAAATGTAATAAAATATTTCTGAATCGGTTCAATGACTAAGATAGATGAACATGAAAATGTAATAAAATATTTCTGAATCGGTTCAATGACTAAGATGGATAAACATGAAAATGTAATAAAATATTTCTGAATCGGTTCAATGACTATGTCTGGAGACCTTTGTCGTGTTTTTTCCAAGTAGATGTAATGACATAGATTTTTTTCGATTTCTATGGAAAATGAATAGCAGTGTAGAGTGGCGATTATCGATGACATATCTAGGTCCAGTGGTTAAGGGTGGCATATTTTATCCTGGGGTTTCCTTATAGATGATACACAGGAAAGCAGTGTTCTTTCGATTTTTCTCGAAAGTGAAGGGTGGTTGACTATTAATAAAGCCATGAGTTATTATATGAAACAAAAATTATCAAAACTGTTCTAGTAGTTGTAGTGAACGACTTGTGCATTTCTTTATTACTGTAAACTGGACAAATTTCATTACACTTTTCTTTCAAACACTGCAATAAAAAAATTTCAAAATCCCAAAAGAATAATAAATTTCCCATAGTTTTCATCGTAAGGAGGGCCAATAGTACAAAGTTAACTTTCCTTTAAAAAAAAGTTTCAAAAATAGAAATTCAAACGTGCCGTCTGTATATAATTGCATTAGTGTATCAACAAAATGCTTGATACTTACTATTCCCCAAGAACTTTACCACAACAAGCATTCCAAGCTTTAAGTTTTGAAGAATCATACTATCAGTTCTTGGATCATCTTAACTTTCAATGCATATTCATGTGTATTACGTGTATCATATAATGAAAATGCAAAATCAGATTCATATCTTCTGGTATGGTAATTTCTCAGATCTTTCTTCCGCTTACGAGCACCACCTCCCATTTCAATTTGATTTGGCTGTAGAAATATTTGCAAAGGATTGATATTTCCCAATCAACTATTAAGTTGCCTCCCCAAAGAATATAAAAAATCTTATGAAGACCATAAAGAGGCATTTCCCAGTTTGTTCTAGTAAAGCCTTGTTTCAGGATCTCATTTTCCTAATTACTGCTCCTTAAAATCTAGCATCTGGGTTTCTTCGAATAGAGATGATTTTTATTCTGAATGATTCTTCCCAGGATATTATAACTTTCGAATGTTTTCCACTGGTTATTTCCTGAAAAATCACAGTAGAGATAGGAAAATTCAATATAAATATATACAAGAATTTGAAAGAAGAAAAAAATTTTAGATTGACAAAATTGCCTTATTTTTACCCAGATTTCTGGTGCGGCGTTATCAAGTTAATATTATTAATCTCAAATATAACGTTAAAACCGGTTGTGGCCGGGATAACCTGGTTGGATTCGCGTCCCTTAGGTTGTGAGTTCGAATCTCACCGGCCGAAGACTCCCCGTGTATGTGGTGGCTGGTGCACGGATACAAATTCCTCCGTGTCGAGACAATACCACTGGAGGTGCTGGTTCATAAGTGATCATTCTCTGATTCAGGTCTAAATTACGATCTATGGTTGAGTGAATGAAATGATGAATAAAGTCCACCCCATAAAAGGGATTGTGACATGTATGTAGCTAAGTCGTACTCTTGGCACTACTGAAAAGATACGCTCTCTCGGATTAAAATCGTTGACTTCATCAGTGGGCTTGTCGATGACAAGTGCCATTAGAAACAACAACAACAAAGCTGGTAATGGTTCTGATATGCTGTTATAATATATATATATATACAATCATTGGCGCCTTCATTACTTGGCGCAGGAATTTAATGTGAAGCCAAATATCACTTTTTCGTTTCAAAAACAGTCAAAGTTGTCTCAGTTTACAGCATTTTAAATATACTGATAGCATAATTTGCAACAAACTTTCTAATTTCATTATCTAGCTCTATTTTTTGGGTGTCTTTTTTTAATTTATTTATTCAATTTTTATCGTTTATTGTTCATCACGCTAATACCATTATCAAGAGGAAGGCGGGGGGGGAGCACATGAAAAATCATACTTTTTTAACTTTGTTCTGATAATTTTATTTTATGTTTTCTGGTTTTGATTTTATTTGTGTTCATATCGTGGATAACGTCGTGCGGGTACTTCAAGCTTAAAGATGAATAGAAAAATTAAATTTAAAAAATATTGTATATCAATGTGAATAGAACTTTTTTTAATTATTAAAAATAATATTTGGGAAATTTTTACTTACCTAAGTTGAAAATTCTGGAAGGAGATCCATTCAAAATTTCTTTAACCCTGTTTCAGTCTGAATGAGTCTATATTTTGCATCTTTAATAAGAGATTTTAGTTTGAATTGAAACAAAGTTTCCAGGAGTACGACTTCACTAAAAATATCAAATATGATGGTTTTAATGCAACGGCATTCATGTTATATTCCCTACTAGCCGCCTTTGGCGACCAGCCGGTTCGCCAATCTTAATGTTCGTTAAAATTTTAATAATTAAATAGTTTATACAATTTCTACTTTAATAGCTTCTTCATCAAAATATTTTAAAACTACAAATTTTGATTGTCATATAATTCATTCATAATATTATAAAGGCCTTCAGTCATAACGTAATATGTATCTCTCATTTTCTGTTAGCACCCGTAGAATTTATGCTTTAAATTAAAGTGGAAAGAATTAATCTTCAATTAATATAATAACATTTTTTACTGAAACAAAGCATTTTTTTTTATAATCTGATTACTGAAAATAGAGTCACTCAGCGTTTAAACTTTATGCGCACTAAAGAATATCTTTTTTAATTTATGAAATATCTCAAGAGTTTGTCAACGAAATTTTCTTAGATTCATTATGAGCAGATCGATTCATTAGCAATGTTTAAATTTAAATGCATCAAACACTAAGAAAATAAAACGAATCGTTTAAAATAAACGGTTGAAAACAGGTTTTAAAAAAACTACTTAAAAAACGATGTACTTAAAACTATAAGCATATACAAAAAATATATAACTAACATAAATACAATTTACTTACAAAAGCATGCGACTAACTCAAAAATAATTTAAATCATCCATTGATAACGGTTGTCATGGCAACAATCAGAACAGAATGCGCATGCGTGAATTTTCTTCCCCAGTTACGTAACGCAAATACGTGATTTTTTCTACGCCAGTTGGGGTAACGCTATGCGGATTAGAAATTTTTAATTTCCTTTATTCTGTTTTATTTTAATTCAAAAGTACTTCAGAATGAATCTGAAAGATCGATTCATTAACAATGTTTAATTTTAAATGCATCAAACATTAAGAAAATAAACAGAATCGATTGAAATAATCCGCCGAAAAATTTTAACCCTAGCCTCATTACTGTTGGGAGAAAAAAAAATTAAAGCCTTTCTCATTTGGCGGTGGGGAAAATGGAAGATTTTTTTGGCGGAAAAGTTGGCGGTGGGGAAAATGGAAGATTTTTTTGGCGGGAAAGTTAGTTTTTAATTAATAATTAAAATTCGAAAAAAGGAATCCCAGGTGCACATTCCCAACCTCCAAGGTATACATGTACCAAATTTGGTAGCTGTAGGTCAAACGGTCTGGCCTGTAGAGCGCCAACACACACACACACACATTGAGCTTTATTATAAGTATAGATTAGCACAAAATGCTGAACAACAGTGTTACGATATTGGCCGACATTCAGAACATTGTGGTGAAATCATAAAATTTTGTGTTAATAAAGATATAATTATTGCATGCCCCCTTCAATTATTATCAGCTGTTTATGAAAAGGAAAACAGTTCCAAGGCATGGTACTATTTTGTCGCCCTCCGTTACATTTTGCTTTAAAAGTGGCACGAACACGCAATGTTCTGCCTCAACTGCGTCGCCTTCGCCTACCACTGCTAGTGCCTAATCATAATAAAATGTAGAGTTTGAATGCATTCAAATTTTTCAAAAGCTTCAGTAAGTACATTCACAGTAAAATCGAAATCATTTTTTTTTTCTTTTTGAAATCAAAATATACCAAAAGAAAGTATTACGCATTTAATCATCTGATGACTTAATGCCACACAAAAACCAACATGTCTGTAAAAACAAAATAGTCAATAGATTTTTAGAATGTAAACTATCAATATTTCAATGCATTTGATTTTTTCCCCCTATAAGTTGCATTAAATGCGCTGATCTTATTTTTATGTGCTATTTAACACGGTTTTAAAGTGTCATAATTTAAAGTTTAAAAATATTTTATTGAGCGAATCATGAGCATCAACTTAAGCATAAGAGATTTAATTGAAATTAAATAGAATCAATGCTCCTGGCGAATCAGTAAGTGTTTCGCCAAGTGCGACCTATGAATAAATATATGCATTTGTGCATTAGAAAACAAAGTGTTTTTTAAAGTACCCAACCGATCTTCGAAATCACATTTTATTTTCTAATACGATACTCCCAAGTATGGAAAAAATTGCAATAACTTCAGTTGCATTCCTAATAACTCAAATTTGATTCGTAAAATCATTTCTCTGATAAAAAATCATAATAGCACAGGAGCAAAGCAATGTTGAATGCTATAGTACAAGAAATAAAAGTCAGAATCATCAAAAATGCTGTTGAGACATTTAAGAGTAAGTAAGTCATAAAAGAATAAGTGCTGCTTTTGTATGAAAATAAAAATATTCGAATATTGGTACATGCTCTTTCTACTTTATAAAACTGTTATGCATGACATAAAGACAGGTAATTAAGAGAGTAAAGTTAATTTACATTTTATATCATTGCATTATATCGCACAGAAACGTTTTATATCTTTATTTCGCATAAATGATGAATGCTATCAAAGTTAGCAAAGAATATTTCTCAGCTGTGGTCACTAACTCTTTAATTCCGGAAATGATGGAAACACATTGTAGGTTCAAATATCTTTATAAAACTTAATGTAAGTATTTTTTTAATATTAGAGTTTTTATATCTGACTTTCGGTTTGCCAGAAAGCCATAAAATTATTTCAAAAACTACGATATTGTCAGTAAATTCACCAGTGTGATTTAATTTCAATGACAACAAAAAGTGCAAGTGTTCTAATGCATAGATCAAAATAATTTTTTCTTCCAATTTCACTTTATATTTTAATCTCGTTTTTATTAAAGCAAAAGAAAAAAAAACATTCTTTTTATCTGTAAACCCTTTCTTTTTATTTGTAAAATATACATGGCCGAATGTCATTTTAGCTTTGTCCTATTATCTTTCTTCACTTTTTTGACAAAATTATTTTCTTCATGCAAATTTACTAACACCTATCTCAAAAATAATTATTTTATTCAATTAATTTTTGACAAAATTATTTTTTTCATGCAAATTTACTAACATCTATCTCAAAAATAATTATTTTATTCAATTATTAATCATCTTTTTTGTATAATTAATGCAATTTTTATTGAATAATTGTGAGGTTCATTAATCTTTTAAATTTCGCAGTATTATAACTTCAGTTTTTTTATTCATTTTCCAAACTAAACATATATATCGTTTCTTCTTTAGCTTTTACCATGGAAGAAAATTACGCGATAAAATATTAGAGTAAACAATATAAGAGATTTGAATTTCAGAGCAACAATGTAATATTAATAGGAAATTATGCAGGTAAATAATTTTTAAAAATAGCAGTAAAATTTTACACGACCTTCAAATTAGTATCGTCAAAAAGATATTTCCCTAAATTTGGGAATAATGTAAAAACTATTTTTGTGTTATAATATATCCAAAGCTGTAATGAGAAAACGACAAGTCTTCGCTTAGTTTTTAATTGATTAAAATTCTAATCAAAATTTTAAAAACAAAGTCTCTGAGGTGCACATTTCTACACGTTACACATTCATTTTTATTATTAATAAAAATATAAAAATTCTTTTAAATTTGAATTTTATAATGATCTAAAACTGAATCAATGCTCTGCAATTTTTTTTATATTTCATATAGCAATTGCTATTTTGATATTGAATTTTTAAAACAAACAAACAAACAAACAAACAAAAAAACTCGAAAATATGAATCTTGGTTAGAAGATTCCCAGTTTATTGCCATGGAATGGCATTCAATCTATCACAGAGGACAGATTTTTCAGGAAAAGGAAAGATCAATATTTGTGATTAAACTATAAAAGATTTTTTTCCTTATATTGATGTTTCAAAAAAAGTTGTGAATCGTGATGTTCTATTAAAATTAAATATAATTTGAGATAACCCCAACTAATTTTTATTAAATTTCGATTTGTCGTTTTTTATATTTTTAAAAACTTATTCTTTTGCTATAATTAGTGCGCAAACCGACGTAACTCGAGTGAGTAGAAGCAACAAAAATAATGAAAATTTTTGATGCGAAATATTTGTAAAACATTTTTAAAATTAAAAAAAAATCTAATAAAATTGATACTATACTAAAAAGCAAAATTTTTTAAATTTTAAAATATAATAATTGTTCCAGTTCGGTATTATCCTGTGAAGTTACTGAAGAGAACAGTTATTATGAAGATAGATTTTAATTAATGCAAACATAGTTAAATTATTGAAAAATTCCTTCTTATTGAAGGCTTTTTACCCAAGATGTAGGTGCCAAATTTGTCAGCTCTAGGTCCAAACATCTGAATAAGAAAATATTCTGCATTATTGAGCATTTTTTCAATATGTTTGTTGATCATACAATCTATAGATATTACCAAGCTATAGTCAGTGTAATTAAAAAAAGAAATCATTACCGGTGACGTGCTGTCTGAGAAAGGTCCTTAAAGACGTATTCCTTTAGTATACCTCACATGCATGCACGCACCAGAGTGAAAATGTTATATAATGTTAATTAGAAATAAAGGTATAATTCGAATCATTGGACACTAATTTTTTTTCCAAAATTCCTTCTCGATCCATTGTTAAGTATCTCATATATTTTTATATTTAATGCGTTTTTCTGAGTATTTTTCTTTGAATATCTCACTGTTATAATATGGCATTTATAGGAATTTAAAGAGAGAGGAACCAAATATTTAATTATAATCATATGGTACAATTAAATTTAATTCTTCAAATTTGTTTTTAAATCCACACTTTCCAGATACTTTAAAATTTAAGTTGGATTTTCTAGATATCTTTCTTTTAATGGTTTACAGTTACTGTACGACACTTATTAAACTGCGTAGTTAAAACATGATATTTTCTGTTTGGATACTTTAAAATGAAATGAAATGAAAAACAAAACTGCAGAGAGGTAGAAATTTGAAAAATAATAATAATCATTATTGATTACCGTGTTGAAGTTTAATCGCAGTTAAGAAGTTTAGAAATACCGAACAATGATATATTCTGTTATTCAACTTCTATTATTTATTCAAACAATAATGTAAATAGCAAGCAATCATTTTATGAAGTTAAAGAAAGTATTCACTTCACATTCTTAAGTTAGTGGACACTCTCCACTTTTCTATAAAGCTGGTGTTAAATCTGCTATTGAGTGCATTTTTTCTCGCTGCTGCATACATTATGGATTTAGAAATAGCAGGAGCGTTTTGTTTTATGCCATTACTGATGGTGATAGCCGCTCAGGGATGGGCTTGGATGATCTGTGTATTTGTTTGTTTACCTTTATTTTTTATAATTTATTATTACAAAATAGCTTCAAAATCGCGGACTCGATTGTTTTTTGGTTGGAGTCTTGTGTCGTTCTTTTTTCTTCTTGCCATATTTGAATTAGAAGTTGTACCCTATTTAGAAATTCTTTTCATTGAGAATTTTGTTCTCATGTGTTTTGTTGCCTGTATGTGCTTGTGTGTATTTTTTGTCAAGTCTAATTCTCAGACGACTCTTCCCATTGCAATAACCTCTGACAGATATGAGTCTAAAAGTGAGATAAAAAAGATCAGATGTGAAGCATGTGCTTGTGCTCAACCTTCAAGAACATATCACTGTGAGTTGTGTGGATTTTGTGTCCATAAAAGAGATCACCATAGCATCTGGCAAGTATAATTATTAATATAATTATTTTAATCTCATATTTTTTAATTCTTCATTTTTTTTATTGTCTTCATTAGTAATTTTCTATTTTCATTGTAACATTAGAAGAATGAATATGAAGAAAAGTTCCATGACTTAATTTAGTAATTGTAAGTAGTATTGTAGTTAAAAATTAAACTGTTAATAAATATTCCTTCAATCTTGTTTATGATTTTATTTTTAAAAAAATATTATTTATACCTAATAAAAATTATATTCTTAAGACTCATTGGTCAAGTTTTCTTTGTCAAATAGCGAATTAATCCACCTGTATTTTAGAAATAAATTAATTTTGCATCTTTGGAAATTAGTTAATTGAAAGATAAATTTTGTCATGTTTTCTTTGTAACATTTTTTTTATCAGTTAATCTTTTTTTCAAATATATTTTATATAAAATGCTATATACCAGTTTGAAATATTAAAGTTTATCACAGCTACCACCAATAATGTTGCAACATGAAACAAATATATTCATTCATCTATTTGCATATGCTATTACAAGTTATTGTTGTTTTTATTTTGGGCAGAAAATGAATATTTTTTAGGCCAGTGCTTGGTATGTATTGTAAAATTGTTGATTAAATATTCTTCTATTCCATTATAATGATCTTAAAAAATTATAGCAAGTAACAGAAATGGTAACAGAATGTAACAGTAACAGAATCGAGATTATTTGTAACAGAAATGGTGTTTGTGATGCCTGCAGCATCTAAAATTAGTTTTGAATTATTTCCTTTCACTGAAAAAACATCTTATTATTTTGTAAGAATTATAGTCAAGGAGTATAATAGCTCTACTAATATATTGAGAGTACAGGATATTCATTTTTAAAATTTATTTTTGAATTATATGAAAGAAATTCAGTAAATTGTACTCTGCCGCCTGCAACATCTAAATGATCCTTGGATGAATATTTCAGTAAATTTATCATATTGTAATATCAGCAACTATATTAATTATCAAACTGGTTGCTGTAACGTTTTTTTTTTTTTTTTTTTTTTTCTTTTCTTCTAAATCAATATAATGCCATTTGTTAAAGCATTGTGCTGCTACTGATGACTTATATTCTATTTGTTTTAAATTTTTTTATTTTCTAAAATGTTTCTTTTTAACTATTTTTTAATTTTTACATTTTTTAAAAACGTATTTATCAAACATGATTTTTTATGACAAATGATTATAAATAAGTTTGATATTTAAAAAGTATTCTTCATTAAACACTATCTGTAAATTGATGGAGATAGAATTTTTGCATATACTGCCTTTTCCAAGCAGGCTGCCTTTTTTACAGGCTGGTACAAGTAAGAAGTTAGGATTTCTCTAGACTGTTTGTGATCTGATCATTTAGGTGATTTATGTGTTTCTCTATCTTGTATAATTCTGTTGTGCATGGTGAGCACTAATAAGGAAAACAAGAATAGCAAGTGTATAATTGTCAAGACAAATTGTATACTTTATTTTTCAATACTTTGAAAGAGTGAAAAAGTCGTAAAATTTCTTTATCAAAATTACGAATAATAAGGAATTTTTATTTTATTTCTTTTTTTATCTTTAAACTCGGAACTATGTAATATTAAATTATATTTATAATTTACCTTCTGTTTAAGTGCAAATGAATTAATTTTGAATTGTTTTATGCATTTTTATACCATTTAAACTGGTTTCTATTAATTTTTCTTTGTTTTTACGAGAGCTTCTTTTAAATATTGGTATGTTTATTTGTAGCATATTTTTCTTGTATTAGAAACAAGATTACATTTAAAGAAAGATTTTAATTGATGGAGTTTACTAGTTATACCAAAATCATTTTTGATTATGCTGCATCATACATATAGTATACACACATAAAATGGTCCATACCAAACATATAGTATTGTGTTAGAAAATTGTTTAAAAATCTGTTTTATTTCAAGCCTAATCAATTTATATAATCTGAAAAAAAAATGTATTAACTTTATAACATGTAAAAAAAAAAAAAAAAAAAAAAAAAAAACCTATTCAGATCAAATAGTAAAGATCAATAATTTTTCAAATGTTTGTAATTAAAGATTTTTTTAAAAATAACATAGGAAGAATATAAGTAACAGATGCTTTGAAAATTAAAATATGAGCATTATATAAAAATGTGGAAACTGATTTTACTTATTGCCATACTCTGCATTGAGAAAAGGTTCTCTGGATAACAAATACTTATGCATGAATCGAGTGTGGCCAGTTTTTAATTGTTTAAGAACTGCATCAGTTAGATTAATTGAGCTAAATGTCAATGAAATTTTTAATGGGGTGAATTTAATCTCAGAAAAAAAAAAGCATGTATTTGTGTCATTAGTAATTTTTTTCTTGAAGAAAGACAAATGACTTTTGAGATAAATGCAAATACTCCATACCAAGAACTGGCGCACACTTCCCTCTGCTAGTAAGAATAGTCTGAATTGTGATGAATCAGCCTGAGCAGAGTTATGAGGAAGTAAACATACTTAAACTTCTGAAACTGAACTTTCTGTATAAATTCTTTTTGTATTTGTATTAAAGGAATTTCTAATATTATTGTGTTAAATTTTATTATTTTAAAATAGCTATTGATGTCATATTGCATTAAAATTCAGGCCCGCTAACCTTTTTAAAAATAAAATTGAATTTCATTCATTATTTAAAGTGCTGAGTTGCATATTTGAAGAAGCAATATCTAGTACAAGTACTTTTATAGCAATAATATATATTAAATTAAAAATTGTTTTATAGATATTGTAGCTATACATTTTAAATTTGTATATAATTTAAATGGATTTGCTTGATATTCTTTTAAAATTTTCAATCTTCATAGACATGGTATTTTGTCATGACTGCAAACCTTACAAATTTTGAGAACTTCTGTATTGTTTTTAATTGCATGTTACTGTATTACTGTAAAATTGGCATGCCCAAATATAAATGTCAAGATTTATAATTATTATATAGCTTAATTTTTTAAATAGTTATTGTTTTCTCGTATAATTTTCAAAAAATCAAATTCTCAATAATTTTGATAAATATATTTCAGGTTGGATACCTGTATTGGCTCCAAAAATCAGAAATATTTCATGGGGGCTCTGATTGCATTACTTTTGTCATGCTTTTATAGCAGCAATTTGACTTTAACAACGATTTGTCATCCAACTCTCCTGGGAGGAATACTTCTTGTCCCAGATGATTGCAGTGATGTTTTTGGTGACATACAGTAAGTTTAATTCTTAAAATATTATTTGTTTTGATGAGAATTTATTTTAATAAATATTTTGTAATTGACAGGTTAATTTATTTATAAAAACATTCTATAAGAACCACACTGAAGCTGATGTAGAAGGAACTTGTAATTTTGTGCTATGATCAGATTTAAAGGAAGCGATTTAAAGGAGTAAGCTAGCAACACTCTTTCCAAATTTCTTTACTGCATCTGCAGAATATATTTGATCTGAATGAATTAATGTTCAACTGGTTATCTAGATAAAAATTATTCACGGAATCAAATTTTGATTCTGCCACTCAAGCCACCATTTCATCTATAGATTTCTATTAAATAGATGGAAGAACATGGCTTTAAAAAATCTAAATTTGTTTAAGATTCTTATATAAATCTTTGCTAACTAAATTGGAATATAGTTTTATCTTTGAAGGAATCTTTTATAATAAAATCATATTTTGGTATTTAGATATGAACTGCATCCCAGAAATTATTCACCAAAGTTGTTATCATATTTATTATAACTGATGATTAATTGCCTAAGATGTCATAGATAAAATTTTGCCAATAACATGTGGTTAAGCGTAAGGTTTATTAATGGTATGTGGTTAAGCCAAGAGATTGCCAAAGACATGTAGTTAATACACAGATACTCATTAATTTTCATAATAATTTGATGGTTAAGACAAAAATTCTTTCAGGAAGCCTTCATATGTTAAATTTCTAATCTGTTTTAACTAAATAATTTTTTAATGATCTATTTGAAATGAGTTTTATTTATTGCTTTTAATTTTAAATTTAGATAAAGGTTTTTTTTTTTTTTGCTTTGATTGTATTTTCTGTAGTATAAATCTTACTGTTCTTATTTATAAAATTTTACATCTGAAGCAAAATAAATGCATAATTTTTGTTTTCCATTACATATTAAATTGAATTTTACAAAAAAAAAAAAAAGATATAATATTATTAATTTGAGCTGTTTTTATTCATTATTGAAATTAAATGTCATGTATTTTTAAAAAGTATTGCACATTATCTAATTTTTTTTCTTCTAGTCCTTGTAATCAAACATATCCTAAATGTTGCTGCAAAAAACAGTGTATTTTTCATGGTTTGATTATGAAATTTAATTAAAGAAGAAAAATTTTTATTTTTTGTTGATATTTTTGGCTTGCACTATATTTAATAAATTTTCGGAAAAAACTAGATTCTTGGGAAATTAAATAATTTGGGAAACAGCTCATAATGTTGGGTATTTGTTATGGAACAATAAAATTGCTATATTTATTTATGTCAGAAACATGTCTAAAGAGTTTCCTTAATTTGATATGTTTTTACATACTAGTATTTTTTTCTTTATTAAAATTGATGAACATAATTTAGTTTTATTTTTATTTTTATTGCTTCATAATGTGCCATTTTGAACAAAATGGATAAGAATTTAATATAAATTATGTTCTTTATATGTTTGACAATTCACTATTTTCTTTCACAATAAATAATAATTAATTATTAACTAAAAAATTTGTAATTTTTTTGTTTATTTTTTCTCTGGCTTAGCTGATTCATCAAGTCATTTTGTATCTTTTAACACCATAGAATTTCCAAAAGTGAGGATTCCCAAAATTTTGACATCAATTGCCATTTTGAAAAAGCTGTCTCATTCACAAATTTACATTAAATAAACATAAATTAATCAATTGTCCAATGTCTCATTAACAGAGTTGTATGATTTTTTTAAAAATTGTTATTATTTTTCAAATTTATATTTTGTTGTAGTTGTTGAATACAAAACAGATTTGATGTGAATGAATTGTTTGTAGAAATTGTGTATGATTTTCTAAAATTAGTAAGATTAAAATTAGTGTTTTTCTTTAACTTTTGAACAGGCTTGAAGTGCCAAACAGGCTGTCAAGTGCCAAACAATTTATTAGAAATCTTGAGAATGCTTTAGTAAGATTATGGAAATTCATATTTACAACATTAAGCGTGATTAAGGTATTTAATTTTAAAAAAAAAGGATTTGACTTTGTAATATGAAGAAATTGCCATATCTAATATGAGGAACATTATAGTAATCACTAATAAATGTTTTGTGTAAATAGAATTGGTTGCAACGTTTTCAAAAAAAATTCATAGTTTTATTTTTTTTATTTAAGATAACTTCCATTTATTCATATATTTTAATATTTATATTCTTAATTTTTTTTTTCTGTAGTATTTCCATTTGCTTTGTGAGTGCTGTTTACACGCTGATGATAGCAGCTCTTGGAATTTTCCTTCTTTCTCAACAATTTTGGCTCATATCCCACAATACAACATTCCAAGAATGGAAACAAGGGCAAATGGGCCTATACAGTAATGGATGCTTCCGAAATGTCTGGGAATTTTTCTGTGGTTACACCTAGACTGTGGTGTTAAAAAAAAGTATATAAAACAATTGTATGTAAATGTCACACTTTATTTCATGTATATAAAAAATATGTTTATTTTATATTTATTGACAGATTTTATTGAAGGTGTTTTAATTTTTTTGATCTGATGGGAAGTTTTGTTTAAAATGGAGGCTTTTTAAAATTATTGACCAGAATCTGATTATTTAGAGGTCACAAAAGATTAGGCAGCTCCTTTTTTGGCTTTCACAAAACTGCAATATGTGTATTATTTGTTGAGATATTTCAAATTATGATTTCAAAAATATTTGTAAGAGTGATGAAAAATTAATATTATTAAGTATTAATGTTAAAATATGAGCGCTATTTTACCATAAAATAGTCAAATTTTTCATATTTCAAATCTCACTGTTATTTGTTAGAACTAGTTTTCCCACAACTACTGAAAAATGAAATAGATGTCAGTTTCTATGAAACATAAAATGTAATGTGCATCTAGCACTCATAATAATTAAACAATTTAAAAAAATTGTTATTAATATATAAAAAAAGAAACTTAATCTGAATGTGAGTATCAACTATTCCTGTATAAATATCTACAAAGTCTATATAACACCATCAAGTCAAGAATAAAAGTCGCACAAAAAAGATCTAAGATTAATTGCACATCTTACTTGTCATTTATTTTATTATTCATCTTACAATTTAATGGATGACATGTTTTCTATAAGTTGTATGGCAACTTCATAAATGGAAGCTAATATATTTTTAATCCTCTCATTGTGAATAATATGATTCACTATTAAAATATATTTCAGGTTTCTAGAAATTTCACTTGTCAGAGTGGTTTTGAAATTGAAAATATGCTGTCAAAGTTTCATTTTTGTGATTATAAAAGACAACATCTCTAGGCACACTGTATAAACATGGCACGACTTTAACTGTAGTTTAGCTGAAGCTTAATATTTAGCAGTTAATCATTTACAGAATAATTTGATGAATTTGGAGATTGTAATTTAAATTCTTAGTTGGGATTTTTTTAAATATTTTTTATTTTAATAGAAAGGAATGTCAAAGTTAGTAAAATAGGCAAAAAAAAAAAAAAAAAAAAAATCAGTTTTAAATTACTTTTTTTTTGAAAAAATTAATATTAAATATATAATATGGAATATCTAGTAAGTTCATTAATAAAGTTGTTTCAAACCAAATTAATTAATTATGCATAAACATAAAATAAAAGTGGGATAACTTTTCTATGTTGTTTGTTAAATTTTATTTATTTTCATAAATCTAATAATTTGTCTACTCGTTAATTGACAAATAAATCTTATTGCTGTGGAATAGATATTAATTTTAAGTTAATGAAAAAATTATAATCTTTACTTGCCTTTACTGAAAATTTTTCTATGTCTTCACATCAGGTTTCATAGATCAGTAGATTAAAATTGATTGCTTTAAGAAAATTAGGCTTAAATAAGCTTGTATAATGTACACTATACAACATTTGAAATGAAGCAGTTGAAGTTTTCCACAGTTGTCTCTTTTATTAGTTAAAGTTCCCTGTTTGATTAATTTGTCTTTATTTCAAAATAATATTAGTATTCTTTTTGTATGAAATTTTCATGCAATTTATATAAAATCTGTTTCATCAGATATTTTTTTTAATTCAAGATAAATCATTTTAATGAATGTTTTGCAGAATGAGTCCATTTATTTTTAAATGTTCTTATTTTTTGGTTATTTTACTTTTATTAACCAGTATTAAAAATTTACTTCATATAGAATAGTGGTTATTTTAATACTTTTCCTTGGATTCATTTAAATGTTAAGTAAGTTGTTGTGGCTTAGTAGGTTCTTATTGATGCAATCAATTGAATATTCATCCAGCAAATGAAATACATATATCTCTTGCTGTATATAATGTTTTTCCCTAATTTTTTTTATTAATTTATGTTTTCTGCATTCCTCTGCAAATTTTGAATTTGGAGTTTTTCAGTATTATCTGTGTTTTATTTTATTTTTTAAAAATATTTTTCTATTTTGTTTCTGTACTGTATATTTTAGATTACATTTGTATATATTTTATTAGAATATGCCAAATGATGTTGCAAATATTTAACTGGATATTAAACTATTTGTAAACGATCTTTTGAAAAAAAAACTTCATTTTTAATAATTTTATTTGGCATGTATCTTAAATTATTTTTATTGTATACTTTGTTAATTTTGTGACAAACATTATTCTTGTGAGCATGCCCTATCCATTCACTATATTTAATGTGAATACACTGTACATTTTCATCCAGGTGCAAAAACACAATGCATTTAGTGTTATCAAGTATTTCTATATTTTTGTTCCGGATTATTATCTGTATTATTTTCTGTATGAAGCTACATAAATAAAATATGTGTGTGGTTTTTTATTTGCAACATTTTCAAAGTTTTAAATATGTCTGTAATTTCTTTTGCATATAATTTCAAAATTTATTAATTTTAAGATTTGTTATTCAAAGATTTTTATTTCATATATATGAAATGAAATGCTTTTCTTTTCTTATATTTTTTTTTCACTTATGTGCACAGCATATCATAAAATTATTATCTTTTATAAATTTTTGTTATACAAATTTTAAAATTATATATTATGCATTAACAATTAATATTATTACAATTTTCTGTTTAATCAACAGCATTTGAAATTTTAAGTATCTTCGAAGTGAAATATTTATATGTTCAAGCAGCTTTAATGCAATTTTATTATTCAGATTGTTAATTTTTTTTAGTTATTTTAAAAAAAGATTTAAATATATTAGCAGATTTTTTTTTCTTCTGTCTTTTTATTTACAAGAAAATGATTGTTTAGATTTATTTTACTTGCAAAATAAAAGTTACTTGCTCTTTCATATTATTGCACACAATTTATTTGTAAATTAATATTCATGACATTGGATTTTCTTGAAAGGAATTTAGAGGTTTGACTATGAAAGCATTAGAAATATGACTACCCTTGTCAAGATTATTTGTAGGTAGCTCTTGTTATCCTACAGAGAGTTTTGCATCTCTGTCCTGTGGTATTGCTTCATATCTTATGATTAGATTTTTACTAACAGTCTATACTTATTGTGTAATTTTCCTATATTTTAAAAAGATTTGATAATTATATTTAAGATTAAATTGGTTGTGAAATTTCAAATTAATAGATAAAACATATTACCACATAAGTGGATGAAATGAGAATAACTAAATAAAGGGGAAATAGATAATGTATATTTCAGAAAGAAATATTAAAATTGTATCTCATAAATTTAATTTAACTTACCTGCAAATTCCTTGCAAATTAATCGGAATGCTTTATTTTAATTAAATTCTGTTTCTTGTGCCAAACCTTGACAAAAACAATTACAAAAGATTATGAAGTAAATCCTGTGATAATTTCTTATAACCTTAAAGGCATTTATGTTACTGAAAAATATTGCTTAAGAAACAATTGGACATATTTCTCCCTTTTTTTTTCTTGTAAATTAATATCGTAGAATGGAATTTTCTTAAACAATTGTACTAGAAACATTTAAACAATTTTTAAGGTTTTGACTTATGTTATTCATATATATGTAGTATTCTTAGATTCTTATCTCTCTAAATATAATTTAATTATTTTGCTAGATTTGTAGTTTGAATTTGGAATTGCTAATAACATAATATCAATTCATGCCTGCTGATGATTAATCATGCTTATTATTTTACATATTTTTTAGGTATGGAATAAATTGAAGTATTTGAGTCCATGTTTTCTCAGTCCAGTTTAAGTTCTCATTGTAAGTTTATGTTTAATCATGGAGGGGGGGGACAAAAAACATCCTACAAAATGTTAAAAACTAGTAACACAATTGCACTGTTATGAATGAGATAAGGTAATCAAGAGGGTCATTTAATCTCCTGCCACAACTAAAAAAAATATTTAAACCTTTTAATACTAAATATGTTCGGAAGGAATAAATTATACTCTGGGCACTTTTTCCCTTGCTATGTTGTTTTTTGTTTTTTACATTAACTCTATCTCAAGAACAGGTATGTTGTTATCTTATGTTATCTATTATGCTTGCATTATTTTTCATTTCACTATGCAGAGTTCAAATTTGTGAATTTTATAATATATTGCACTTTTTATGTCTAAATTAGTGCTTGTATTAAAATTGAAGAATTATCGAAAGAATATAATGAGACTGATTTCCCTTCTGTCAATAAGAGTCTTCTTGGCTTCTTTTTTAGTAATTAGTTGGTCTAGCAAGTATGTTTTCTAACATCTAATCCAAATACTCGTCCCCCCCCCCAGTATTTTCATCACAGCTTTTTGATGATTTCATTCCATTTGTTGGACATTCATTGGCAGCTTTTGCAATCATCTTCTGACTTATCTTTTTAATGTCAATATACAATGATTACAAAGAAACTTTCTGAGTCTATTTTGATATAAAACCATTTGTAAAATTATAATTCGCATGTATAAAATAATGAAAAATAGTAGTGTATGGAGAATATTATTTTGGAAAACAAAATAAATACTGTCCCGAATCTAATTACATTAATTATTAAATTTATTTCGTTACACAACGTTAATTTTTATAAGTAGTTTGAAAAAAAAAATTGCTTTTTTTTTTTCCATTTGAAATTTGGATGATAAAATTTTCACTTTTAAAAAAATGTAAACATTGTGTAGTAAAAATAAACTAAAAGATATACAAGATAAAAATGTTTATTCCAAAAATTGGTATATATGTACACAATTCAGACCCGGTATTTATTTAAAAACCGTATCTGTAATATCCTAAGCCACCGAGACCCAATCCGCCATATCCAAGACCTCCATAACCGTAATCCAATCCACCGTATCCAAGTCCGCCATATCCATAACCTGATCCTCCATATCCAAGCCCACCATATCCATATCCTCCGTATCCAAGTCCGCCATATCCATATCCTCCGTGTCCATAGGGTGCATCAGAGATCATATGGACAGCTGCTGGATTCTGATTGGCAGTTCCGGGCTCGTTGGTCTTGACTTCAGCCCTGAATCCTCCGTGATCAGCGACGTAGTTGACCTGTCTGTGAATTCCTCTGGCATCGGTGAATCCGTAACTTCCCCGGACGGCATGGCCGCCGTCTCCAGATTCTTCGCGGTGCTGTTCGCCATGATGGTCTTTTACGCTGTATCCGAATTTATATGGCTGTGGAGCATGGTGATAATGCTGGAAATAAATAAAAAAAATTCATTTTGGTTTGCAATTCTCTGGTCTAGAATTTTGAGTAAGTTTTATGAAAACGACAAAGTTGAAACGAATAAAATATTTAAAGAAAAGTTTAAAATATTTGTAGAGAATATTTAGTTTTTATGATTGATTACATAGATTGTTCGTCCGTTGAAGCTGCAAATGTAGTACAGTGCTTCATGCATTAATTTTGATTATATATTTACTTTTGTTTTTCTATTTTTTAAAAAATACTCTAGCAATTCGATGAATTTTTATAAATATTATTAGTTGTTAGTTAGGTACTATATCTTATAACAACACTAGTGGTGAGCATAAGTCGCACATTGAGCTTCAACTGCAAACAGTCTTTGCTAATTCCTATAATGCACATGGCAACAAGACAGTTTTGCGAATAACAAATATTTGCATTGTTACCAGGTGTAGTGAATGCCTGTCATAAATTATATATACCTATTAAAAATCATATCATATATTTGAAAAGTACAGGTTCCGTCTAGGCTGTGTGTGACGTAATTGCCGCGCCGCTCATCATCCGGGTATTTGACACGCGAAGTTTCTAAAAAGGCTATTCTCTCTCCTTTCTCTTCGGAACGCTATCGCGCGCACTGCCTCGGTGAAGCTCATAGTGAAAATCAAATGCTTAATTTCCTTAGTTAAAATGTAAATAAAATTATTTCCCTAAAACATTGCAATAATTGGAGCCGCAATAAATACACGCAACCTTAATTATGACACTGGCAAACATTTGTTATTCGCAACAACCAATCTGTTTTTAGAATTTTCTCGACGTACTTTTTATTAATTTCTATTCAATATTGGTGTAGAAGTAGCATTTGTGGTTTAATACATTTTTTTTAAAAAAATTTGTTTCATTTTTTATGCCTTTTAGTTATTTAGAAAAATAAATTAACGTTAGGAGAACAAAATTAATATATTCTAAGATATATTTCCCCTGTTCTTTTAGACTAGCTTGCAACAGAGCTCGATAAATTATGTTACTGTAGAATATTAAAGTTGATTATTAATATATTTTCCTTTTATTATAAATAAATCGAACATGTTTGAAATTCTATTTATTTAATTAATATAAAATACTAAATACTTAACATATGACCCTGGACATTTTTTTGCACGATTAAAAATTTTAAATCATTTTTTTTGTATGCATGTGTCTGCGAAATGTGCAAATTATTATAATTATTAAAAAAAAATTCATCTCAAGATTTAAAAAATTCTTTGCGTTTCAGATCATGTGTCTATCTCTAGAAATATTAATTTAAAATTTGGTCGAGCTGCACGATTGAAATTTATATGCAGATTTTACATCAAAATTCTAGATTTGTGTGAAATTTTAGAAAAAATCGCTTGAAATCAAGTCTCTGTTTGCATATGAATACAACTCGAGTTAGATTTGTGTAAAATTATAGATCCAATTGGATTGAAGAAGGCATGCGTATTCGATTCTTTTCACTATGCCACTAAGCTAGATAGAAAAAGGGCTGCATTATGTTAATATGCGAGAAAGTCGAGTGGAGAATTGGTTTTACGAGTGAGTGACTGTGTGATTTAGTCACTGGGAAATATTTTTAAAGCCTTGTTTATTTCTCGGCTAACGTGCTGCCATTGAATGTGTAGTTATTTACAGTTATGTGTTCATATCTAAACTCACATGCACCATTGGAAGATACGATTTTGTCACCAATACGAACAATTAAACAGAGTAGTTCCACAATAGTGATTCAACGTTTAAATTTGGTTTTTATTCATCATTAAATTAATTATTTGCTACAGGAATTTTAAGGGAACTGAAAAAAAATTATATCAAACAATAAAAAAAATATCATGCAGTAATCTAAAGAATTATTTTGTTTAATTAATACAATTTCAAGCAGTAGAAGGAAATTTTTAAAGTTAATTTCGATTTATTTATTGATTTTAATTTCGATTCTCATAAATAAACGATTTCCATTGGTTTCGCATTATGATAAAAAAAATCTTTTGCTGGAATTTTTTGAAATCGTTTGGTTTTTAGAATTCTCCATTTCCATTTCAACTTTCATATTCTTAGCAGAATATTCCTTATTCGGAGAATGGATAAAAAATATGTAAGTCATAATATTTTTTAATGAATCTTTTTTTTTCTTTTTCATCTTTTTATTTTGATCTAGTATTTCTAATTTCCTCAGAATAACGAAACTTCTGGATACCTGTTTCCGCAGCTAATGAATATTCAAGTTATATTTTAAATTGAAAAAAATCTACCCATTGCCTATTTTAGATACTCAGGACCAGCACTGTAAAAACCCTTTAGTAAAAGGTAATATTGAAACCAACATCTAATGTCAATAGGCTCTAAAATAGAAACTAATGCATTTACAGCTAACTATTGCAAAAGTTAAATACTATTTTTTGCTGAAAATAGAATTTAAATTAAATTGTAAATAGTGAATTTCTCACCTTAATCGCTACACTTTAATACTTGCTTTCGTAACTTTCTTAGTTCTTACTTTAGAGACTTTTCATTGTTATAAGGGGAGTGCTTTCCAACTTCTAGATTTCAGTCCAATAACGCATTTGTATTGTGATAGTAAGCTCAAAATTACGCCATTTTAAAAGTTTTGGTATTCTTACATATCAATATGTTTAGTTATTCTTGATTTTAAACATTTAAAAATTAAATGATACATTTCCTGAGAGAGAAAGAGAAAAGGAATTATTTTCATATTCTGAATTTGAATTATATATTCGACTCCAGTTCGTTAGGTATATAAAATGTTAAACAAAATATTTTCAGTTTTTATAATTTCAAAATTATAAATGTTCAGAAGTAGTAGTGTGATACTTACATCATGGCCAGAGGCAAGAGCGGCAGCGATTAAAGAAGCTGCGAGGATAACCTGTGATATATAAAAAGGAAACAGTTATTTTTACAGAAAAACGTTTCTTTAAAATTGAAATTAAAGTAAATAAATCCTCAAATGATTCAAATATTATTATTAAAATATTTCCCTTTTTGCAAATGATTTTGAATAATTTGGTAATTGATCAATTGACTTGTTTGATTATAAATTTTTAAATTTGAAGCAAATTTTTAATGTATTTTGATTAAGGAGTTTCTAAAATAATTATAATTTAATAATTTAAGATCAAAATTCAAATTTTCAATTTTTTAAAAAAATTCATTCATTTATACGATTTTTACGTGCTTTTGTACTGTTCCTTTCTCTCATGCAAATAGCTTGCACACATTTTGAGTAAAACTTAAAAATAATTGATGATGATTTTTGGTTAAAAACAATTGCTGTTGAATTTTATACTTCGAATATTTTCACTGTTTACATTAATAACAATGTCAAAGAATATGATTCCTCTTCTGTGTGACGCATTTCTCACTGATAATGTAAAAAATTCTAAAAATATAATTGTCGCCTTATTAAATAAAGTGATAGATCGTCCTAATACTTTTGACTTTAAAAATGAAAGAAAGCGGGGGAAAGTGGACAATTCTGAAAATCCTTTCTCCAAATTATGTTTCTATTATTTTTTAATTTTAGACAATTGTATTAGTATATAATATCGAAAATTCTTCCAGGAAATTAGTTTTGCACAACAATTTAAATGAGTTTGTTTTAATTTGGTGTATAAACATTTATACCTTTTCAAATAATTAAATTCGGAAATTCAATACACTTTATTAAATAAATTTAGCGATAGAAGAAATCAATTTTTTAGTTATAAAAGCTTTTCATCGACATTACTTTTTTTACGTTTATCGATGTATAAGATACTTTGTAAAATATGATTATGCATTACGTATTTCACTCCATTTTCTGATATTAATTAAAAATTCTATCTGATATTTAGCATATTGAATGAAACTACAACTATTTCTTCCAAATAAATGCAAACAATTTAGCAACGAACCGAAATCTGGTATGGTTCTTGGAATCTAGTTCCTTCTTATCAAAACAAAACCGTATTTAGAGAAATTTATTGTTACTTAACTTGGAGGAGTTACTGATCTATAGGACATATTTCTAATCTATGTATCTGTAGGAATTATGAGATCTGTGAGACATATTTCATCATTCATTAGAGAATTGATGAGGATTTCAAAAGGCTTAGAAATGAAGAGTTAAGAAATGAATGATGATGCAGGAGCCAGAAAAATGTAAACCTAACGAACATTGATCCGAAAAGGAATCAAAATTTCGAAATAGTTCATCAATTTTTTTTTGTTTCGCAGCATAATTTCGACTGTTGAAAAAACTTGAGAATTTTATTTTATATTTATAACAAGAATTAAAAAATGACTTAATGATAATAGATAGACTTAATGATAGTTAATGAATAACATATTGTCATTTCAATGAAGGGGTATCAAAGATCTGTTTAAAAGCTAAATTTATTCAGATCTCTTCATACAATAGTTTTGCATTAGACAGTGCTGTTATAATGACGATCAATGATAGACTATCTAGAAAATTCAAAGAAATTAAACAATTTTTAACATTTATGAAGGCGAATTTTACTTTTCAATTCTTATAGAAAATAGAACTACAGTTTTGGCCTTCCAAATATCTCAATTGATCTTTTCTTCTTTTACTGTTCAGTTCTCTTATAATTTTCTATATTTCTTTTAAAATATCCAGCTAAAACTTTTTTCAGATTTACACTGATTTGGTTATATCAAAAAATTACAATTTGTCTTTTTTGGAAGCTAATTTCTCAGCAATAAAAGATACAATTCCAAAATAATTGCAGGATTGAGATCAATTTTGACTTAGATAAAGAAAAAACGAAAAAACTGTTTATAGGGTCTCATAAGCAAAATAGAAATTACCATGGATAGTAAGAATCACAGTGAAAAGGGAAAAACAAAAGAATTAAATGTTTATTAAAGTAATACTTACCCGAGAGATCATTTTGCTTCTGATTGGATTGTGAATTCTCAACAAGTGATAACTGATCTAGGTTCAGATGGGTTCCTATATATATATTGGTCTTGCAGTGTGAAAGTTCATTGTTAACGAGTTCAGAGATTAGGGCCTTTCTGCATGATTGAGCGATTTGTTCACAACTTCGCCCAGATTAGAAACATAAGTCCACAGCGGGTAAACGTGACGATTTCGACATCCAAGCCTTTTCACCCAAAACGAAATGACATAAGGATCAAAATTTCATTTAAGCGGGCGTTAAAGATTATTGATTGTTAATGGAATTGTAATGAAATGGTAGTGTTTTCGTAAGCAGGGCTTTGAAAAGAATTGTAGATATAATTACATGAGAAAGAAATAATTTCATAATATCTTTCATTCCGTAAATGCTTGTGAATTGTTTCGTACTATTGAGAACATTAACACGGCTGGATTTTTTTAATGATAATTTAAATAAAAAGGGAAACAAGGCAATATAGAGCTCAAAAATACCATGTATATTTTGCAATATTTCTAAATTCTTATGATGTATGACAGAAAGAGAGTTGATTTTACAAGGTTTATAATTAAATTTTATCTTGTCAGATGGCGCTAGTAAAAATATTCTTAAACAATGTGACGCGTTTTGTGTTTTTAAATCTTAATATAGAAAATAGAATCAAGTGTATGTTTTTGATTTCTTGCCTATTTAGGTCCAAAATATTAAATGGGACTCAATTTTGGTGCCAGGAAAACACGAAAAATTTCATTTATCCTGTTTCTGCTTTTCAGTTATCGATTGCACAGGCAGGCAAGAAATCTATCCATTAATGACTATTTAGTCCAAAATTAGATACAAATCTACAGTTTTGGTACTCGAATCGATGATTTCTGGTTGTTGCCTTTCAAAAACATTCTTTTTGTACTTCAGACCCCCTCTTGTTGTTCAATTAACTGTATTTCAACCCGGTCTCAAATAAGTTATTTTTACATCAAGGACTTCAATTGAATTGTTTATTGCTTATACCATTATTTACAAATTGAACTATTTTATTATCTATCATTTAATTGTATTTTTCGGCACTCTTGTCTTTTCAAACAATATTTAAGAAAGATTAGAACATATTTCACTACCGCAGCAATTAAATGGACTTGAAACCAAAAGCAACATTCACTGCATTGACAAACCGGACATCTCACCTTGACGTTCTAAACATAACGAAATAAAAATACATTTGACGAAAATAAAACTGCTGAATGTATGTATAGAATTATGTTAAAGAGGAATAAGCATAACTAATGACTGGAATAAAGAAAATGACAAAAATTAGGTAAGTCTATTCTTGTTATAAAAGTAGAATAAAATTAAATGAAGAAAGACATTCGAATAATTTGTAAAAAAATTGAAAGATCGTTTGATTTCTGTACGCATAAAAATCCTCATGTAATAAAATATTTGGTAAAGCTCTATAAGAATATCGAGTAAATATTAAGAAATCGAGTAAATATTAAGAAATCGAGTAAATATAAGAAATCGAGTAAAAATAAAAAATATTTTTCTGTTATTTTTGTAAATGCTTTATATTATTATTGTAAGTTTCAATTTCAAACATTTTTCTGTTATTTTTATAGATGCTTTATATTATTAGATCTTTTTTTTAAAACTTACATTGCTATTGTTTAAACCATTTCTTAAATGGCATCTGTCATTTACTGCAAGAATAGTTAGTTTTCTGAATCGGGTCATATTGACCCGAACGCTACATACGCGTAATAAATACGAACAGAACATCAGGGTAAATATTAATTGTTTGTAAAGCAATTCGAATTGGGGACTCTATGTAAAAGGTAAAACATGTAAAATTAGTGGCTGATAGCATGTAGCGAAATGGATACTTATTGGAATTTGGCTTTGTTCTATTGTTTAAAAATAATTACTTTTACGAGTAATTAATGTCTTTAACTATGTCTTAAGGATGTGAATTAAATGAAAGATAAATACAGTGATTCATTAGCAGGGGATGGGACAAACATAGAGAGATGTCACTCGATTAATATCTACAAAGTTTTATCTATAAGTAAGAACCGCTACTTAAGATAATTTGGTTAAGGATGGCCAAGAGTTATAATTTGTCCGAAGACTTTTTTTTAAAAATCTTGTCATTCGTAGGAACTATGAAACAATTTGGAGAAATAAAAATAAGAATTACATAAAAACTCGAATCGCTGTACGAAAGTTTCACAAGGTTAGACTATGAAATAAAAATATTGGATTGTGATTTTATTCATTTGATTATCCAAAGAGATACATTTAAAGGAGGTGCATTGGTATATTTGACGGAGACAAAAGGAATGTTTCGCATTTTTTCATGTAATCTGAATTGTGGAATTTAGACATGTTTTTATCTGGAAGAAACAAGGAATGCCAATTTATCTTTTCCTAATTTGGGAAAATTTTCCGTTTTCACACAACCGGTTTAATGGTTTTGAGTCGAAATTAATTCCTAACAAAAAATGGCTAAAAGAGAGTTAAATAACTTCAGAAAGGGTATGTAGCTTGCTATTCATATGTGAAAAAGATCTTGGAACCTCATGTAAGATAATTTTAAAATCTTGACAGATTTTGTTTTTGTTAGTCTATGACAATGTTTACTTCTTATTTCCTTACAAACATCTTTCTTACTTGAATATAAATACTTCGAGCATAGTATATAACTCAAAAGCATTGATCAATTTACTCAACATGTTTGAACTCAATATAGTCTATGTGAAATATATAGATTAGATTGCCAAACTGCATTGCTTCTACTGTCGGACCATTTAAATGCGAAAAAATCGTTGAAACTTCATGTCTGAGCAAAATAATTTTATAAATTTAAATGATAAATTTAAATATTTTGATAAATTTAAATTATCAGAATATTCCTGTTTACTTTAAACCCTAAATATAAGTATAATCCACATTATATTGATTTCAAGTGCTCGATTCCGAACCTTAACTAACAATAAATATGAAAGTGTCTGTTTGTCTGTTGGCGCTATTTAAGGTGTACGGTTGAACCTACAGCTACTAAATCCAACTAAGATATGAGGGTGGGATGTTCCACTCGGTGCGATTTTTCTTTGAAATTTTAAACAGGCATTTCATAAACAGACGACATTTTGGTTGCACTTCACCTATAATTTCAGAAAATATTACAACAGAAAATTAATTCTTACACCATTTTAAAATTCCAAGGAGTATCTTTTGAGTGATACTAATTTAATTATCGTGCAATTTACTTTATATAAAACGAAGTTTTTCAGTGTCTCACAACAATTCTTTTTATTGTTATAATGGTACCCAAATTAATTTCATAAATTCCTTAAACCATCTAATCTGCTTATTTTTTCATTGTTCTTGTATACTGCCTAAAAGAAGTGCCATTTTTTTCTCTCTAAAGTAGATTTTTATTTATCTTGTGGGTTACTTATGGGTGAGATTTTTACGTAGCTTTTGAGTCTCTACTTTTTTCAAATCTGTTTTACATCTCAAGCTCATTTAAATGCGAAGATCTTTTCTTCATTTGATACAAGCATTTTCCGTTATATCAATTGTTGTTTTTTATCTGATATGTTTTCTAAGATGAAAACAGACATTTCCTTTTTTGTTTTGTTTCTTATCCGCAGATTAATTTTTTTCTTTTTTCTCATTGGGAATATTTAATTTAGAAATAATGGAAAGAAATATTCACTCTTTGCAAAATTTACTGTTTAAAAACTCAGAGATGTTTTTGATTTTTATTTTAGTCTCATTTTCAAGTTATTTCTTTTGTTGTTCAAAGCATTACGTTATTCCTTCATCCAATGTAAATGATGACATAGGCATTTTCAATTTCTCTCATTTGTTGATGTTTTTGATTTGGTTATTTTGATATATTTAACTTTATACAGATAATATTAAAGGACTTTACTGGAAACAATTTTAGAGATTAATCAATCATTTTCGCATACGTGTCAATTTTAATTAGATTCACATTTCTCAGTGCTATTAAATAATCACGGGGAAACTTTTCTAATAATAAAGGAGAAAGTCTGTGTGTTTATGAGGGATCTACAGATATGTCCTTTAACCATTGAAGCCATTGCAGAGAGAAATTATGCACCTCAAAGAGTTTTTTTTTTTTTTGAAATTTTAATTACTTAAAAAAATAAGCGATATTTTCAGGTCCTTCTATGGTTTGAAATATTAATAGATTAATATTTCATAAATAAAATAATATAGCATTTGAATACTTGAAATAAAATAATATATTGGGAACTATATATTCCCAAAAACATAATTGCACAAAACTAATTTTTGCACCATTTTAAAATTTTTAAAAGTGTCTTTTAAGGCTAATTTATTTGTTTCGCAAATGTTTCCAATATTTTAGTATTTTTTAATAAATAAAATTGAGTAATTTTTAAGATTGTATTATTGCAATAATATTCAAACCCCTTTTTCTGTTTTAATGCTATTTAATCATCTTATCCCCCCCCCCCAGTATTGAAAGTTGAGAAAGATTTTGCTTATTGTCTGCCCAGTTAACATGAAGAATCAGAAAGTGAAATTATATTACTGTAACAGACAACTTTCAATCTCAAACAGAATAGCCAGACATTTAAGTTTTCAAGGTCATTATTACGTCATGGGAATTTCAGAAAGTTCAATTAAAAATTTTCGGAACAAGTGAAAGACTATAAAATAACAATAATATCTCTAATAATTTGATGCTAACAAATACTGAATATAGAGAATCGCAAATATCAAGCTACATATAGAAGATTTAATTAAAAACTACCAATACTCTTATCGAACAAACTGGTCGCTAAAGGCGGCTGTTTTAAATAAACATGCTTTCTGTATTAATGGTGTTGCAATCCAAGAAAATCGATATTCTGATTGAAGAAACTGGTTACTTAAGACTGTAACAAACAAGAAATAAGATGATTTGCTTAAATAGATAATTATCATATTATAACAGATAGTAATCATATTATAACAGCTTCTAAGCCACGCATTTTATCTATTCATTTTTTAAAGATAAATTTAAAAGAGAGTATAAAATTCCATTGTGGGTATTTTCTGCTCATCTCAATTGAATAAATGTATAGCCATTCGAAACTTGATTATTTTTCAGAAACGAATTAAATATTCCAAAGGCACAGGAGATAACAAGCAATTATTTTTATTATGCTTGTGAACTGTGCATATTTGAGAGCCTTTCTGGGCCTCCCAACCAGTGTTTATAAAGAGTTCCTGTTTCTGTAAAAGAAACTCTCTCTCTTTTCTTTAATGTAATAGCGGGCAATCCGATTACGTTTTTGAAGATATGCTCCTACTGAGAAGGTTGAATATTCTAATTATAATCCTGCTGGTTATAGCTGGATATCAGTTAGACTTCCGGAACAGCAGTTTGGTTATAGTATGATCTATCTTTATGTGAAATATTTTTGTCTTTTTTCTTTTGATAATGCAGTCGGTAGAGATCTCAGTAGCATTCGTACTATAAACAGTATTTTCTAAAAATCACACCATAGTTAGAAGAGTTTATCTCCACCAATAACAATAAAAATGTGTTAATCTGTCCGTTTATGTTCTAAAGACCATATTCTTAACATTGGTTGTATACATATTTTGGAAAGGAAAATGCGCATCTAAGATCTATTTTTTTTTAAAAAAATTTAATTGTTTAATTGTTAAGCGAGATTTTGAAGTTTTTCCTACAATAACTTAAAAAAATCTTATAGCATAAAAATAATTTTTACACCTTTTTAAAAATAAAAAATAAAATATTCTCATAACGATTTCAATTTAATTGTGTGAATTTCTCCCTAAATTTTGTCAGTTCTTAACAAAATAATATATTATTTAAAAAGTATTTAAAATATTTTTTGTGTGTACTCTTCAATATAGTTTAATTATTGCAATGAAATTCAAACTATTTGTATTGTGTCATCAAATATTATATTGCTTATTTTCTTCCCTTGTTGAAAGCTAAAGAGGAAATATTAGTTCATTATCTGATTAGCATTACATTATTAGTTCATATCTGTAGAATAACATTATTAAGAATGACAACATGTAGTGTGAAGACAGATTACCTAACAGTGGTGGATTTAGATAATTTACGAACCTCAGCAGTGTACGTTATGTGGTTTTCCTTTTAATACTGATTATAATGTATTTTTATATTTAAATATATTTTAAAATTAATCAGTAAGCTAATGATTTATTTCGAGATTGATTTTTTTTCTATTTTATTATTTTTGTGAATATTTTTTAATTATTTTCAAATCGTCTTTGTCGATCGTTTGGTTCGCCGGAGAATATTTGTTCTATTTAATTTCAGTTTAATCGTTGTGATATAACTTTATATATGTGATTACTAAGTGCGGGACATTAAAGCCGTGTTATTTTATTGTCTTACATATGTTCTGCTCATTTTGTAGATCGATATTTCCAATGGAGACCAGTGCCATGACATCATCAGTAGCATCTGACATAAATTAAAAGTTGAGAGTGATAATTTAAATATCTTTTTGGTTATTTATAAACCTTTTCTTTTGCAGCATTAAAATCAAACAATTCATTTTGCTTTTTTATTACTTTATGAACTACCATTTACTGGAAATTATTGGAAATATTTTCTGACTATATATTGAAAATAAACGTAAGCCCAAGCAGAAAATTTTGATTTTATTATATTTAATTGACTTCCATTTTGAAAAATTCTTAGACTGTTTTCTGTTATGTTTGCATCTTAATGAGCATTTCTAGAATTAAATATATTTTTTTAAAATTTTATTTCATTTGTTCTATTTTTTAAAAAGCTTTTCTTAATTGTCCGTTGAATAATTATTTTTTAATGGCAGCACTGAGAATTTAATTAAATTATGAACATAGTAATATACAAATTTTAATCATAGATATTTTATTAATATGGCAAACTAATGTTATAGACATAACTTTAGATACTAGTTGCATACAATTCAACATTTGACACTGCAAAAATTTATGACATACGTACAAATTCTACGAGAAAGAAAAAAAACCCAGTTCTATCAAATAAATTAAGCCAAAAATTAATACCATTACACAACATTAATACCATGGGGAAAAATACAATAAATCGTTGTAAAAAATACAAGAAAGAAAGAACCATAAAAATTGAAATATATAAAAAAGGTGTCGATATAATATAAAAGATGCTTAGTCTACAAAAATCTGATGTATTAATTGCATAAAAAGCCATTGCTAAAAATGTATAAATGTTATTAAGATTCAATTCTTTTTTCTTTATTTTTCAAAAAATTGTTATTAACATGCAATATGTTGCAAATATATTTCTTCTAAGAGTGTACATTGTTTCAATTCAAAGACTCAAATTTAACTTTTATAATTATTTTCGTCGTTCACATTTCATTTAGCTTTGCATGAAATGCAAGTGATAATCGCAATTTCCCAATGAAAAACAGCATCGCAAACATATATCATCAGAAAACATACGTAGCATAGTTTTGATTTGAAGAAATGAGAATTTACATACTATTTAATTAAATATAATAATTGTAAAAGGATAAATTTTCAACTTCGTTTAAAATTGTTAACATAAGCGTTTTATTTTTATTATGTCAAACTGTCTTTCTTATATTAAACATGTTTTGTTAGGTGGAAAATTATACTACAAATAAGTGTACATATTTTCAGTGTGAAATAAAGGCAGTATTAATATTTAGTTGAAGTGTGGTTTATACACTTGTTTCAGAAACAGTGTTTCAACTTAATATAAAAACAGTTTTCAGTAAAGGCAATCTAATGTGAAATATCGTTTTCAATGTAATTAAAATCCATGAATATAATTTTGATTTAATTCACATAACTATTTCAGTCATTTACAAAAATTCATAATTATTTTTCAGGATTATAATTATTTCTTATTTTGATATTCAAATCTTTAATCTCTTCGAAATGTTATTATTCGAAGAGATTAAAGATTCGAAGTTATCTATTTGGTTGATTTACTGAATTTGATGATGGAAAGGATAAATTTATTTTTACCTCGCAAAATATGTAGCAAAAGAGCAAATCATGTTTAAATTTTGAAATTGAATGGATCCAGATTTACCTTGCGATGGAAAATAAGAGTTCATTTTCTTTCATTTTCCATTATTTTTATGTCTTTTCAAACTTTTATTAGAAAAATGTAAAATTCTGAAAAGAAAAGTAAATTTCATTTTCAAATTCTTATTCTTTACAAATATTGAATATTTGTTAAAAATTGAGTTAAAAATTCTATATTTGTCTGAAAACTGGAGATAAACACTGAAGAGT
This sequence comes from Argiope bruennichi, assembly GCF_947563725.1. Lineage (NCBI taxonomy): Eukaryota > Metazoa > Arthropoda > Arachnida > Araneae > Araneidae > Argiope > Argiope bruennichi. Next base: position 49,954,684 of record NC_079154.1, on the reverse strand, counting down.
TCATAATCTATCGAAGTTTTAGTTTAAAATTGCAACTGAAAGAAAAAAATAAAAAAGTAAAACCTTAAAAAGAAAGTGGATAAATGCTCATTAAGAATAAACTTTTAAGATTAAGATTTTACCTCATTAAGATTCACCTTTTGACCCTTAGCAACAGTTAGTTTGTGCTATAGTAGCCCGGATAAGATACTGAACAGCCATTGAATATTTCAAATTTGATGATATATATTTCAAAATATAGAAAATAAATAGCTTTTAAATAATATTAAAAATGATGATAAAAGAATAGCCTAAGAGAAAAATTCAATTCAATCTGTGTTGTATATACTTCAGTCATGGCCATTAAGCATATACTGTATTATGAATCAGTATATGAATATAATAGATGTTAACAACTGTACAACTAAATATAAATTCGTTTTATGTCAAATTAATAATTATCAACTGACATAAGATAAATTATTAATAATTTATTATTAATAAGTGATTATTATTGATATTTATATTAATAATATTTTTTGGTTAAAAAAGACAAGAAAAAGATTTAAAAAAACGAAAACTGATAATTTTTGATAGACGTTTCTTTTTGTTTTAACTCTTCATCGTCTTTTTTTTGCATTATTTGTTTCTTTATATTCCAAATACATATGAACAAAATCTCGCGATTTGAAGATCATTCTCTTCCTGATCAATTCTAACGTCAAGAATATGTTTCAACAATATTTAATGGATTAAACTTGGTGCCAGATGCTGTTTTTCACAATTAATTCCAATCTTTAAATGAGTACATAATTGCAGTCCCTATTAGGTTTCTGATCAAAGCAGCGAAGCCAAAGCACAAAAATCAAAATGGCAAAGGAACTTTCTTTGGACGACGCTGTTGTGCAGTTTTTATGAAAACCTCAGTTTGCACCTATCAGACTTATTTCCGCAAAGTTCACTCTTTCACGGCTGATGCTGAGGTCTCTGCGACTTCCTCCATATCTGGTGGAGGCACCTCCACTTCGCTACTGCACTCTCCTGCTTCTTTTGCTTTCTTCTTCCTTGCCTTCTCCTCTGCTTTCTTGAGTGCCTTCGCTGCAAAAGAAACAAAGAAAGAAATCCTTAAATTTTTGTTCAATCAAAAGATGAGCGAATATAAGTTAGTTACGTTTTGCCTCTTAAATTGGAATTCTTTTTCCTATTATAACTGCACTGTCGTCTTGGAAAAAAAAATGCCTTTAGGTCTATATTCTTTCCATTAATTCATTTTAATTCTTTGGCTGTTGCTAAGCAACAATTATCTGTTAGACTTGAAATGAAAGAGAAAATAAAAATCTATAAAAACAAGTAGAAATATAGATTTCGAAGAAAAAAATAAAATTGATTTGATTGAATTTAAACATCATTTTAGAAAGACAACTGAACATCTATGCAAACATAATTATTATTTAAAATAGTTTTAAATTGTTCTACAAATATAAGAATTCAAAATCTCCTTTTTTTAGGAAGTGTATTCAAAAATTTTTAATTATCAAACTTAAAGAAGCTGGAACAATACTATGGATATAACTTAAATTATTTCAATTTCACAAAAGGACATATGATGTTGGCGTGATAATATATTAATCTTAATATGAAATATATGGACAATTAATTATAAAACAAATTTTTGATGTGACACTATTTCAAATTCTACTTCTGAAATTTAATTTCTTAATTATTTAAAGCATTATTTCAAGAAAGAGAGAGAAAGACATTTTTTATATAATTCTAGAAATTTTTTATATCATTCTATATCTGTCTGGTAGAATTCTAATATACAACAAACATGCATTGAGTAAGTTTAGTAATTTTTCTTTGAACAATTAACACATTCAGTTTTTCAATCATCCTTTTATTATGCATTTTAATTCTGAATTACAATTAAAATGCATAATAGAAAAAATATTTTACTCAGTTAGGCTCTGAATTAGGTACAGCATTTGTATTCGAATAGCTATTATTTTATCATTTGCTAGTATGAGTTTTTCTCTCAATATCCTTTTTGTTTATTCTATATATATATATACATTACTTTTTGATGATTTGAATCAGAATGAGAAAACATTAGGAAAACGTGTCACGCATTCTATATTATCACCAAGCTAGCTTTTTCCTAGACAACCTCTCCTTCTCTTGTAGCAATGAGATAGACAAGGAATCCACTTCGTTCTAATTATGTAATTTTAAGAAGTAAAGCCACGAAGAACTCGGACTTGTTTCATTATGCGTAATCATGTTCTGTCTTGTTCTGAAATATCAACGGAAGCTGATTATCAAATTCATTTTATGATTCATATTTTATACATTTAGAATAAAATATGATTCGTAATTCTCATATTCCTCTTTACCTTATACAAGATGAAGTAAAAGAAAATACCAATCTTGATAAAATTCGCCAAAGTAAAGAAAATTATTTTATGTAAAGTGGAAAATGACGATAGAAAACTGATTGTTTCCTTGAAATAATTTTGTAGATGAATATGTTTACTAGGAAAATGCAATTAAACTTGTTGAGTATTTGAGACAGCATAATATACATTTTCCACAATAAAATCTATCAAAATTCGCTTTAATCTATAAATTGCAAGGGTTTTTGAAATGAATAGCAACGATTATCTGTAGTTTTCTTTAACAAATTGGAAAACATATGTCTTTAAGAAGATTTTTATTTATACAGTAGTGTTCATTTTTTTTAAATAAAATCCAACACATGAATCTGAAAAGATCAGAGAAATGTCTCTTCTATATCTACAAATGATATTTTTGTCGACATAAAATTTTTAACAAAGGTATTTAATTCCGATATCCGACATGAAGGAACATTTATTGTATATATAAAAAATTATGAAGTTATTCTCCAAGTTGTTATTCCTTATGTAATTCTTTTAAATCCTATTTTCCGCTACGTTTTATTCTGCGATATTTCACAATATTTTATGGCATGCCTCTGTACCACGTCAATAATCTACTACGTTCTCTTTTTTTCTCTCCTGAATTTCAATTTACTTTCACTTTTTTCGAATATCTTGATAATATCCAGAAAATTTATTTCTCCTAGTCTTTTTATATTTTCTACGTAAAAATTCCTCTCCCATTTAAATATCAGTTTGCTATGTCTTTTTCAGAATGGCATATCTTTACTTTTAACATTCGATATTTAAAAAAAAATTCTTATAAAATGTTTAATTGCAGTATGAATCAGCTTTAATATAAAGATCAAAACCAGTATCAGAATGTTGTTTTTAGAATGACATTTATTTGTCTAATCTTTTGAAGTATAAATGTCCTTTTTTTATTTACAAAGCCGTGCAGAAAAAATTCTATTTTATTTTTAAATACATTAAAATTCATGATTTGTGATAATAACTAGGCATAACTTTAATTTCGCTTTACTGTATTATCATAAAAAATCAAAGGCATGACACAGTTTCTATTCTAAAAATATAAGAAATAACAATGCAACTAAATATAATTTTAAGAACATAAATCTCTATACAAATACGTTTATACAAGATACTAATTAATATCCAAATTATTCGATTTCTTGTTGAAATCTCTCTATAGTAAGACTCACTAACTTGTAATCAATTGCTTCAGTTTAAAAAAAGAAAGCTAGGCTAATTTTTCAATATTAATAAAAGTTGGAAAATAATTTTATAAGACGGTTTTGATTCTTTAGTCCCTGACGTATTACCATGATTTATACCTTTATTAAGAGTTCTCTGCATTTATTTATCGAAATATAACTTTTTAATTTCATTTTAACTATTAATGAAATAAATTCTTTAACTTAAGTTTATTCCAACTATTGACAACACGGAATTAGCCTTCAATCCTAAGCAGAATTTTTAAACTTCGCTACTTATAAAATAGTTTTATGAACTGAGAATCTGTTTTGGCATGAATCGAGACACGTGTATCTCTTTCACAATTTTTTGATGAAAATACTTTGGAAATGGTCATAGAACATATGGCGTTGCACTACGAGAAAATTAATGTATTAATTTAACAGGAAATTAATAAGACAGCAAAAAAAAAATTAAAGAAAAACATTGCAAAAATATCTATATGCGTGAACCAAGCAAAATCATGAAATGAAAGCATCGTATAAATTGAAAAAGAGAGCTTATAATCAACTTGAAAACTAAATAAACAATAAAATATTTCCCTCTGAAATTGTTTAAAAAAAGATAAACTATTAACAATTTAATTATTAAGAAAGTAAATGAATAATTTTACTCGAATCTATTAAAATAAATATCAATGAAAAATAATTAAAACCCTGGCAGAAAGAAATTTCAAGAGTACCATCTGCCTGTCTTGACTTATACCATTTATTATAAAAGCTTTACCCTAAACTGTAATACCCGTAACTGCATTTCTTTTTAAACTCTTCATACTGTACTACTTATAATTTCAAGACCAGATAAGTAAATAGATATATATAAAATAAATATATAAATATGACGACCCTCTGACTTTTCAAATTTCTTTTTTAAAATTCACAATACATGCATTTTACATTTTCGCTGCTAATTAAAAATGCCCTATAATATTTTTGCATTTTTAAGAAGTGAAGACAAAAAGAAAGACTAACTAATGACTATCACCTAATAATTAGTTATGGTTTATCTTTAATTTGATTAATTTCGACTTATTTTACGAAATTTCTTTTTTAATAGCATTAATTTAGAAATCAGAATTAGAAAGAAATTGCAGGTAATAGTGATAAAGTTATTTAAATTAAACTAATTTTATAAATAAGCGTCTTAGAACAATAGCGAGAAAAATCGCAAAAATCCTTTGTGCTGGAAATAAAAAAAACAATTGGCATTACTTTGATTTTCTGATATTATGAACTTCTCTATGCCCTTGGTAGACTCGTGAAAAATTTATCAGAAGAGAAATATTGAAACAATGCGTCATTAAATAATGTCCTTTCTTCGAGAGTAAGCTTACAAAACGACCATTTACTGTTTTATTACTTATTTTAGCGATTTCGATTAAGATTATACTCGGAAACATATGGATTACCATTTGTGATCCTTCTTCATCTTGCCAGGATTTCAATTTGAAAGATGCAAAACAGGTGCAAAGATTTAAACGGAAAATCAGAAAGTGACAAGATAATTTTTATCAATATAAAAATAAAGTACTCTTTTTAAAAAAATTAAGTTAGTGCATATAGATAATACGAAATATTTTGATTTTAAACTTCATTCATTATGGGTTCATTGTTATAGGTAAAGCTCGATCAGACCAATTTTTTCATTTACAACTGATAAAGAAAATGTGATCTTAGAAGGTGCAAAGTTGAGAATTGCGCTTTATACTTTCATGGATTCTTTAGGGAACTCTTCATAGATAATGCTTTAAGATATTATATGTTATTGTATGATCCATTTCGAAGAATTTATTCCATCTCTCTCTGGATATATCACTGAGTAATAATGTAATTTTTAATAAATCACATAAACATTTAAATATAACTCATCCTACATACAGTTAATTTTATTATTATAATCTACTATTTATTTTTATATTGATTAAACCTGTTATTATAGATTAACGATAAACCTGTTACTACAGAAATAACAAAAAAGTATAAATAGTAATGTTAAATAATTTGCTTGTATACTTTTCTGAGATCTTTTATCCAATTTAAATACTTCCGAATAAAAAGAAATGCATTTAAATGAAATATATTTGTATTATTTATTTTAATCATAGAAGACGATAATGGTGATAAAGCGGCAAAATAATTCAGTGGTTTATTGCCACTAAAAAACGTTTATATAGAATAGACATTTTGATAATGCTATAATGCCAGTAAAACATATCCGAGATTTCCATTTCGGAATAGAATAGTTCAGTCACTTTTGATCTCAAACAAGACCCTGTATACCAGGCACAGATTAAGTTTTGTGTGGGTCAATAGAATATACAAGTTTTAGCACCCTCTTTCCCCAACCTAACATCCAAAATCAAATATATTTTATTGATATTTAATTAATCTCTACTAAGCAATTTTTAAATAACATATATTATAACAAAGTATATTATAACTGAAATAAAACATTTAGAAGCGTGTTATCTTCTAGAAGGAGTATAGATTTCAATATATATATATATATATATATATATATATATATATATATATATATATATATATATATATATATATATATATTTGATTTATAAAGAAATATAAAACACAAATGTTAAAAAATATTGCATAACCTTTTTAATACAATCTAAATACTAATTTTACCTAAAAATTAGGTAATCTAAATCTACAAATTTTACTAGGGTTGTTGATTTGCGATTCAATCAACCAACTTATTAAATGCAAAACGAACTTTTTATTAAGGTCCCGGCTTTTTTCCTCTTCCCCAAAGTTGCGTATTGCACCCTTAAACAGTTGTTTTCCCTTCCTCTAAATTTATGCATGTGCAATTTCAGTATACTGTACGTCAACAGTGTCTCACTGAATTTAGCATGAACGGAACACTTCTAAATTGCTACAACTAAAGGTATGAAAAACAAAACAAAGAAAGCACTCAGTATTCACTTTGACAAGATATTTTATTTCATCGATTCTACTCAAATGTTCCAATTCATGATATATAGATAATTTCACGAGACAAATGAAATTTTGATAATAAATAAATTGCGAGGATGAGCAGATATTGCGTTTTCTGCGAACTTGAGGTAGCTTCATTTGTACCAACCAAGAGCGGCCGTCTGTGAACAATATATGAGGATTCTATATCAGATCAGTTTGATAAAAAAAAGTACGGAAACGTTTTAATAAAATAAACAGAACGATTAACTCACATAATCAACAAAATGAGTTAAATCCATCGTAATTCTGAAATTGAGATTGACTGCGATTTATATGTCTCATTAAAAGAGCTTTAAATATTGCTACTGAGATTTTATCTGTATACACTTTTAGAATCTTTAATAGATCTGTTTTATTTCATAGATCACATTCACTTGTCAATTAAAAATAACGATTTAATTATGATAATAATGACAAGATGAAATATACAAAATAAAACAATAATTCTGGTGATGCGTTAAATTTTAGAATGGATGAGTAATTTGAAGGAAACCATCTTGATTGGTACTGATTCAGGAACCATGTTAACAAAGGTGACTATTTATACAGATGAAATTCTATGGAATGCGACAGTAACACCAACGGAGAGGACATAAGTACTGTTAGTTTTTAATTAATATATTTATCTTTACTTAAAAATTAAATGTATTTTAAATGCTTTTTAAAAATATTTCCATCTTCTGAATTTCGCATGAAAAAAACTGCTCCCATCATAACTTGGAATTTCAATAATACCAATGAGAAATTGAAGTATAAATATAATTTATTACAATTTGAAATCAAAAGTCATACTCAAATCGAATATTATCATGTATTGTTGGTTAAAACTTTTGTGGTTATTCATTTTCTGTTATTTATTTATTACATTTTATGCATATGATTAGGGTAGCAATAACATTTAAAACCCAATACAAATTAAAGCATTACTAATTATATCAAGGAGATTCATAATTTCCTTCAGTTATATATAACAAAACAAGACTATAAATTGGTCAATTTTATATTATCATGATGTATTTCTATTTCAACATACCTATGAAATCCCGAAATATGAGTAAGTGATTATCTAATTTGATTAATGTCAATTATAATTCCTTTCGGAATGTAATATACTGAATAATCAAGACTTAAAAATGCATTGTTTTTAATAACTTGAGAGAAGAGAAATCTTCCTCCAACCGCCCCAAATAACTAGTAAATTTAGCCCATGATTATTTACTGAAATGATTTCATTGTCCTATTGTATATTCTACTGAATTTTATGGAGCGATAACTTAGAAATTCCTTCACATAAATAAATTTGATTGGAAAAAAAATCTTTAAATCTAATCATGAACATAAGTTTGCCATTGACCAATTTCACTCAGTACTTTAATTTGCGAGTAGATAAAATAAAAAAGGAAAAATGACAGTAATTTAAAATGGTTTTATTTTATCCGTCTATCGACTGATTTCTTTTGTATAGACTTTACAGATTAGAATGTTTTTTTTTCTCTTATTAATTCTGCACAATAGTTATTTCTATATATTTACTTCATGAATTTCAATAATTTCTTCAATGAATTTACTTTTATTGGTAATAACAACGTCATTTCAACAATATTGTTCTCTTTGGAGCAAACTCATGAATATTCTTTTTTTTTAGTAATATCATTTTTTGAATTAGAAAATAAAACCAGAATTCATATCAGTAAGAAACTTTTCTGAGACTAGATGAAAAAAAAATGTAAATACATTAAAAAATTTTTAAAAAAATTATTGACAAGAGCCCTCTCCTTTGGTAGTTACGCTTAAAAATACGAAATGTCTGAATGAAAAAGCGAAATACAGTTTCATAAATACAACAAATCCATCGATTCTCGACTACAGACGAACACACATTGACTACACAGTTTGAGGTATATTTTTTTTGAGAAAGTTTCATCCCGTTTCAGTTCACTCAAAGCTTCCAGAAAGCAAGGACTGTTCTCTTGTTTACAGAAGATTCGTTTTGACTAGATTCAATTCGTAAAATGTTTTGCATTTGTACCTGCTTAAGTAGAACTCTTCCCTGCGATAGTTTCATCGATGAATATTCGATATAACGATATTTTTTATATAATAATCTACCATCTCAAGAAATATCGATGTAGAAATTGGTTTATGTAATGCTGATACATCGGAAATTGAGATGCGTTTGATTTATTCAAAGATAATCTTACAATGACTTTTAAAATTTAGTTTCTTACTGTCATTATAGACATTGTAAATGAAATGGCATATTTATTTACATAGTAGGGTTCTACACTAATATGACACAATTATAGAAATATAATTTAACAGAAGTTAATAAATGAAAGGCCAGATTAAATCGAGGAACCACTGAAGTCCTTTTTTTGAAATGTATCCATATTATGTAAGCCCTACCAAGGAAAGCTTTTTTCATTATTTTTTTTTCTAACTAATTACTTTGGAAAACTATAATAATATTTTACCGTATAGTTAAGTAAACTGGTCGTATAGTTAGTGAATCTAATTTTGGATTTGGAGTTATATTGGCCTTAAGGCAGCAACTAAGAAAAAATAAAGGTTGAACTTTGAATTTTAGCGGTTTTCCCTCTCCTTAGAATCAGAACTAAAATATTCTATTGCGATATGATTTTAACTATTTTTGAAGAACCGCATTGATGAAAAATGCATCTCAATATCAGATGCATCATGAATGTTTACTTATAAAATTTGAAACTGATAAATTGATTTTGAATCGATATTTCATGAGAATTCGGCACATCGTCCAATCACATGACAAATATCTTATCAAAAACACAGTCCATAGGAACAGAAAGTGAGGCACGATTTCGTTCTAGAAATGGTACGAATGGACTGAAATTCAGGTAGCAATGGCATTGTTACGTTTTCTTCTTATTTCACATCATTTCTTCTTCCTTTAGAGTCTGTTATAGAAAAGAAAAGCCTTCTTGCCTTTCCTTGAATCCTCGCAACATAAAACATTCTTATAAAAGATATCGGAGAAAAAAAGCTGCTGAGTAAGGAGAAATACACTGTCATGCTGTTAATATCTTTTGTGCCTTTTCTATATCTACCAATATGAGGATATTGAATAAATTTATTTATATTTATTTGTTTCGAAACTTCTATTGACATATATAGTTGTATTTTTTTAGTATCGCTTTTATTGCAATAAACTCTCTATTTTTTTTTCTAGCTAGCAATATTTTTTTAGATTTTCATTTAGTAATATTATTTAAATGTCCTCTAAAAGGTGGAAAATTTTGCTAATGTTATGATATCCCAGGCAAAATAAAATACTTTTTTCCCCTTTCTTAATACATCCATTCAATTTGAAAGTTCATAGAAGTTTTTAATATAAAAGAAATTCCGTTCAATTTTCCTAGGAAAACTTAGAATTAAAAAAAAATGCCTCGAATGGTTTGTAGATCCATGCAGGATTTGGTTCTGTCTAGTGATTTTGCCAAATTTGTTTTCTGCAATCAAAATTCTTTATAATAACTCTAAGATTCTTGCATGCGAAGCTTCTTTTTTTAGATGTTTTTAAAGTTGGTCAAATTCCTAAGCTGTATTCTTGAATAAATAAAGCAGCCTCAGTTTCAAGATACTTGAAGGCATTTTGACGGATTGTTGTCCCTGAAATTAAAAGCAGCATGCATCAGTGTATGGTAAGAAGCCCAGTATAGACATCTGTCTCTGGAGGAAAGGCAAGAGGGCACCCAGTCCCTTCCTAAGGCAAGTGGCACTGTTACTGCTTCTTAGCGGTTGTGGCGGCCCTGGCCTTCAGCATTCGCCTACAAAGGCTTCGAATGCGAACTGGCGCCACCAACCACTGAATATAGGCCGGATCGACGCTGTCATAGGCCCTACGCACAGCTGCTACTAGCTCTGGCACCGTGGAGGGAGGAGATGGATGGTCCACCACACACGCCTCCACTTCGGGCCATAAAAGGTCACAGGGATTGAGATCAGCCGGCCACTCGGCGCATTGCACCTGTTGCTGCCTGAGGAAATCCTCCACAATGGGGCTAGCCTGGATGGACGATGGGTCCTGAGCGAACAGGAACCTACAAGTATAGAAGAAAAGTCTTTTATAAGCATGAATGGAGTAAAAAGAGAGTAATATGATCTTTATATTCACTATCAATATATACAGTATCTCTAAAATATTTTTACACAGAATATTTTTTTGTAATTAAGTAATAAAGTATGCAAAATTTCTGAGTACTGGCAAGTCATGGAAATTATTTATTAAGAATTGGATGATTACAAATATTCCATCTGTATAGATTCTGTGCTCTCCAAAGTTTACTGAATTGCTAAATTTTACTCATTACTGAAAAATGGCCATGTTTATAGAATGTTAATATTTCACTATTTTATATTATTCAGTTCGCCCCTGGTATCCAATTATTTATACGCTAATAGAAAAGTAGGGATTTTCATAATATTTCAACTAAAAAATTCTTTAAGTTGAAGAACACAAATACAAATGAACATGCACACACACATACGCACACACAGTACACACACATATATATACAGTATTCTCAAATACAAAGCTGTTTACCTGTGGGCGTTGAGTCCATAGATGGCCGCAGCCGAAGGCAGAAGTCCGTTGTGTAATATTTGGACGTACCGCTCCTCAGTCAGTTCATTAGGGATGTGTAGCATCTGGCCTTTTTTTCCTGATCCCGAAACGCATACCCAGAACGTGGCCGAGAGCCCGCCTCCCTGGAAAAATTCGCGGAGACCCCCATAGCTGTGGAGAGGTGGTTGCCCTAGCCTCCATACTCGAACACCACCTTCTCTGTCACACAGAAAGATTTTCATATCACTGAACACCATATGACTGAGCTCTTCTACGCTGAAACCTCGGATTTCTTCGAGGGTACGTGGGGGCTTTGCCTTCTCCTCGAGGGGTGGCGGCGGCTTAGGCAGGGGCATGTCGCTTTCCATGCCTGATTGAGGAGAGGTGATGCTCGGTCTTTTAGGACTGGGTGGCGACTGAATGCCCAGCTGGGATCGCAGCTCTTTCAGTCTTCTTCTTACTGTAATAGTAGTACTACGCGTTGAGGAAGATGTGGTGCTGCGACGATTCTCCTCCTGCCAGCGGGGCTTGAGCGGAGGTGAAGCCAACCTACAAAAGAAAATCCAAGATATACATATTTGGAAAAACAACAAGATTCTGAAATTCTCAGAAATTCTTTGAACACAGCAAAAAAGAATTATAAACTATTTTTAAAAAATGTGTTTTCGTAAACTTTTTTGGAGTAAAATAATGAAGTGAATGCATCAGAAACTTAAAAATTATCTCTATGTATTCATAATGGATTCCAGAGACATTAAAATTCAGAAGAGGCAGAGTACATTCATTTGGGAAATAGCAATAATATTTAACTCATAGAAATTTTCATTTTGCCGTTTTTGCAGTTCTTATTTGTGAATTTGCTGCCAAAAGTAAAAGTGAAAAAAAAAAAAAATAACTGAATATATTTTTTTTATATATAAGTAGTAGTGAATAAAATTAGGTCGAATAATTTTCGAAATATATTTTGAAGCAGAGATTCTAAAATTGAACATGGATAAATTATCAATAATTATACAGCTGTTTTCGATTACAGACAAAAAGAATGTATCGTAGAAAGAAAATGACGGCAAAGGCAGGGAAAATTATCACAGCCTTTAAATAATCTAGGTAGATAGTTCAAAGAGTTGTCCAAACATAGTATTCCATGATGTTTCGTGCTACATTCTAAAGTTTTGTAGTCTCTAATCTCTTGTGTGTCTTTCTTCTCTACAGATTTGTCTAAAATTGCCTTCTGCAATTTTTCAATTAAACTTTTCGGAATTTAAATGTAACGAAGAAAAGTATATATGATGAATATATTAACAGATTGATTTTTATGTAATAATGAGCTTAAAATTAAGGCTTAGTTATGTAACTATGGTATCTTAAAATAAATTACATTTAAAATATTTTGGGGTAATTCCGCATACTATATTATTCACTATAATTTTCAGCAATATAAGTAATACGGATATTTTTTTTTATCAAGAAAACCTAAGGAAAATGAAATATAAAATTTTCAGAGTAAACATTGTCGAATTTTACAGAGAACCTTGTTTTCAATATACATAAAAATACATTTGAAATAAAGAAAAGTGCGACCCTTCCAGTTTTCATTTTATATGATACATCTGGTCTTCCATTTCGTTACTATTCAAAGGTTTTGGTACATTCCCCCAACTTGCTTTCAAGGTGATTTTTTTTTAATCTTGTAATGCTTTATATTTATATCTATCCTTTTCCATAATTTAGGTTTTAGAATTTGAAGACATTAGTGTGATATTAACTTTGAAAATGTTAAAGATTAAACTCATAACCACTTTGATAAACAATAATGAGCAATATGTTAAATTCTTTGTTTGACTTTCTGATAATACTTATTCACAAAAAATTTTTGTAAAAAAATTAGATGCTATTTTCAAAAAATGTTTAACATTTTTTCAGGAATACATCAACAAAATCTAACTGCTTAGATGAAATAATCTTAAATTCAATAATCTTGGATTTACTCACTTCCTCCACTTCCTTTCTTCACTTAGTACTTATTCCAAATATTCCTTACAAAATATTTTCTACATCTCATTATTATTAAAAATTAATCCAACTTCTAGAATTTTTACGACTCTGAGTAAATGTAAAAAAAAAAATTAAAGAATCAGTTTATCACTTAAATTGTGTTAGTTTTTTTAGAAGACAGCTCAAAATCATTAATGTCGTGACAAGGTTAAATTACAGAAAGATGATGAATGAATTCAAAAAATTAGTTAAACTGCAAAAATGTTCGGCATGTACCATAACAATATTTCGTGTTAAATAGAACATATTTCCATTGCTTTTAATGTTTGATTCTCTTTGCAAGAGGCAATTTTAATAAGGAGTTAGGAGCGCCATACGAGGATTGTTTTAACTCTAAAAGTTTTGGGATTCCTTTCATAATAATTAGGAGCCTAAGCTGTTTGAAATGTGCATTTTAATTCTCTTAAATGATAGCAGGATCCTTTTAGATCTTCCGAAGGTGAAGCGCAGAAAGGAATGAGTGCTTTTAAATTGCATTTTCAAATAGTACATAGCATACAAAAGATGTTTTCAATTAAAAAAATTAATTGGAACGAGTAGATCAATAAAATTATATCAGAAGTTTCATAATTGCAATTACTTTTTACTAGTTTTCAAGTTAATTTTAATCTATACGTAAAGAAGTTAAGTCAATTTAAGAAGAAAATAAATCAGACCAAAACTTGTTTGTTGTGAGGATTAAATATTCTAATAGAAACTCTCTCCTAGCAAGAAAATACAGATATAAAATGAATAAGTGTACCATACCTTCAGTCTTTTTGTTACAAATTTGAGAATAAAGAGAGAGAGAAAGTTACAATCAAAACTGGAATCTCGAAACGAATAATCTAATGGCACTCATTTAGAATCCATTTTTAATAATATAATCATTTGAAAACAGTAATGATTGTCTCAAAACGTTTATATATATATATATATATATATATATATATATCTTATTGAATCTTACTGAATATCTTATTGAAAATCGTAATAACTTCCAAAGAAGTGGTTCACTTACCTGTTGTGTGCTGGCAGGGGCTGCCCACAAGGCGACTGTTGTTGTTGCTGCTGAGGTCTGGGCTTTCGCCGATGAGGTAGATCGCCGATACATCCAGTTTGTTGCCATTTGTGCACGAGTCGCATGACGGTGGTGCGGTGGCAGCCCAGCTCGGTAGCGATCTTGGTCCAGGACCAACCTTGCTGGTGTAGGGACAGCGCGCGGGTCCGCATACCTGCGAGCAGAACAGCGCCTCAGAACCTGACCACATATCACACTACTACTACAACAACAACAACAACTAAACAACATCAAGAGCATGCTGCCACCGACACTCACCGATCATTTCATAATCAAAAGGAAGAAATAAAGGAAAAAAAGAAAGAAATTTATTGGATAATTTCGTCGGATAATTTTTACTCTTTTTTTTTTTTATCTGAAGAGTCGTTAATGGCTTATTCTAATCAATTCAAATTCTGGATGAAAAATGGAATTTCGCTTAAACAGTATTTGAGATTATTCATTTATTTATTCTGTATCGGTTTTTAAAATCATTTTATTACTATAGCTTCAGTGCTAAGAAATAAGTTAATGGAATGCACCATGCATTTCAACATTTAAAACATTGTTTGAAATCACCTTGTAATTTCATTTATATGAGTACTCAGTGCTATAAGTATTCTATAGAAATAATATTATCAACCATTTTAACATTTTTATCAATAAGAAAGGTGTTTTCTTATTATTAATTTTGTTAATTTGAGAAATGATATATAATTTAACTTCAGTAATGAAATATCTTTCTTGCGTAAGTTTTGATGACACACGTGTTGACTCAGAATCTCCTTAACAAATTATTAATTGTAATGCTTTTTTGGTATAACAAGTAATTCTACATCTATCAATATTCCTTTCTTTATTGAAAATTATCTAATGTATTTAAATGTATCTTATCCATCAAATTTTTAAATTTGATCTAGAAATAAGCAGATTTAGCACTTTCATGCGTGTGAGCACACATATAAGCGCGTACACATGCACACATACATGTTTTTACGTATCTCAAAGCATTTCATCTAGAAAAAAGTAAATAAGCATATGAGAAATATTTGCTTTACAAAGCAATGCTCCCAAAAATAGGTTGATCGCAAACTGACTACTCTGACCCACCAGAAGGCATACGGAAAAATTTGAATGACCGAACCGCCGTAACAGCAATACTGGCGGAAACTGTGGTTGAGTCCTAAGGGACATCACCGGCCAAGGTACGACCATTCCCTAAGCAAACACGTCCCATCATCGATGCGAGGAGCCAGACTCCCACCTTATCGTGTGCCCACAAGGGTGGCGAGAACAAAGACCTTGTCGGAAGCTTCTCATCCTCAATTACGAGGTGCCACCCCCCACCCCCCCCATATCGGACCCAAAAGAGGGTGAATCGAACTTCTTTGATAATTATGTAAAATATTATTAATGATTTGCAATCAGAATAGAATGTCTTTTTAAAAAATCATCGAAGGCAAATCAGCGGAGTCAATTAATGTTCATATGAGACATGTAAAATCTCCATCCCAATTTAATCGTGTATCATTTGCTTTTTGCATTATTATTTGCATAGTGCAAGGTAAAATGATTCATTATTAGATGGTTAGTCCAACTTTTTTTTCATGAGACTATGACGTCCCATAAATTTATTTTTTTGGTGACAGACAGAATTATGCACCATATTTGACATGAATTTTCTCATAATATCAGAAGTATTATTTCAAACACGATAGTACAATTTATTAATAATTTTTTATATGTTTGATAATATTTAATAGTCAGAACAGTAGAAAATAAAAAACTATTTTGTTTCAACTGAAAATTTTATTAAAATATGTAAGATTTCTCATTTATATTGTTATTGTGATGCAGGTTTTTCCTGCTGAATTGCTTGCGCTGTCAAGTTATATATACTAATTTTTAAATAACATTTGCTATGTTTCTGTCAATCACATTCAGTGTAAATACACGTTTAGAATTTCAATGAATGTTAACAGTTCATTTCTTCTGCTATTAGGGAATTAATATTTTAAAATTCAAAATATTTGAGATGATATTCAGAAAGTCAATACATTACTAGGAACGAGAAAGCGAAAGAACGAAACGAGAAAATATTAATTGAGATAAAAATCTAGTGCCACAAATCAAAAGAGTGTGACGAAAAAAGGAGGACAAATATAGCCTATGTGGAAATAAATGCTATGATAAAGCATTTGTTGTCGTTTATGAAACAGATGGCGAAGAGAAAAAAAGGAAAATTTTTATATTATGTTTTATTGATGGATGCTCCTTATAATATAGTGATTGTATTTTTTCTTCTTTTCTATCACAATACGAATTTTTCAAAACGTTTTTCTTTTCAGAAAAAGATTTTTCTGACAAATATTTTTCACAAAAATTAAAAATTATAGAAGAATTCATTATTTGACATACTTGTTAATGGAATTGGAAACTCATGCTGTTACAATTACTAATTTTAAGAATTATGAAAACTTTAACTTGTGACCCATTATTTTAAATAAAGGTAACATAAATAAATCGAAGAAATATGATGATACTGAACAGATAACTATATTAAGTTTTTTTAAACAAAGTCCTTTTTAGCAAAAATATTAAATACGATACAAATGTACAGGACTAAGATAAAAAATTTCGAATTTTGATTGAATTAGAAATTAATCAGATTTTTGCCGACAAGTTCCTAAATAATTATTGCACAGGAACCTTTTCTTGCGCAATCCTTTGATTCAAAAGCTGTTATTCTAATATTTATTTCAAGCAAGTTTTTTCTAAAAAAATTTCAGTAGATTGTCCTAATTTGTTCTTTAAACTGGAGATATTTAAAAATAAGTCTGTATCAATGCTTTCCAATTTTAAATAAATAAATAAAAAAACAATCATCCGTCCATATTTTATCAAATATTTTTAATCATATATATTCTTTAACATTATAGGATAAAAAGTTTCAATTTATTTAATTTGTCCACAATTCTCTTAGAGCAGAATTTTAACTTCTTCAAAATGAGCGTTAAAATTAAAGTTAAAACTTTAAATTTGCTAACAAATTTTAAGAAGATTGTATTTTCATTCTTTAACAATCTGCTTATTGAACTTCATATACTTTTTTAATTAACAGATAAATAAAACTGACTGATTGAAATCAACAAAGATTCTTTTTGGCATAAATCTTACTTTTCTCTAATGTCTAACTCACTGAACAGTATTTCTTTATATTCGTAGAAAAAAATTTACCTATTTCTTAGAGAATTTCGGAATTTTCTACAAATTCTGTAGTAATATTTTTAAGATGTTATAAATGTAAGTTATTTTCTCCTGAATCCATAGTTCCGATACTTGAGATCCTCTTTCAACTAAGAGAGAATGAATATTTGTTAATTATTTAAGATCAAGTTATTGAAAATTGTGTTAGGTTTTATCTTGTCTTTATAACTTCCGCTTTAAAAAAATTTCAACGACTCAATAACATCACATAGCACATTAAAAGCTATATTCAAAATTCAGTGAAGACCTCCTAAGCCTTATAAGAATAAAAATATAATAGCTAAACAAATAAATGAGTCCTATTCTCTATTTATCTTATATTAATAAAAATAAACTCATCAATTTATTAGTATAAAAATATGAAATATTTATTGAAAATAAACATCAATATACACAACTGAACTAGATAAATTCACGCATTTTACAATGGTACCCTAATTCAACAAAGATGTTTAAAAGGAAAGATTATAACAAGGAAGATAGACTTCACATAAAATTTAAATTCAATGGAAAATATTTATAATCGAAATGATGAAACATATGCTTGTCTAAAAGCAAATTGACGATAAACAAAATTATAAATATATTTAAAGCTGAAATAAAAATTGTAGATATATAGTAGTTGAAAATATGCAGGATATCGGAACATTTTCTGTGTATATTTTCAAAAAGTCTTTTTATTTCAAAAGATTTTAATGGATGCTTACAAAACAAAAGGTTAGGTTTTTGTACAGAAACAGGTTTTACGGTTTTTCACATTGTATTGATTGTTTACAGAAGGAATCTATTGTTTTCGATGTCATGGTGTCATTTCTGTAAGTCTATTGTTATTTTGTGAATTATACAACGAAACGTTGTTTGGAAATACTTTAAATCAACAGAAACAATTGTAAAGACAAAGAAGTAAGTGAAACCCTGGTGATTCATATGGAAAAAGCCTTTTATTCTGCTTTATCTTTTCTAGTCGGTTTATTTGAGTACCTTAAAATCTGAAAAAATGTTTCTTTGAACGGCAAAAATATTCAAGTTCACTATAACATTTAAATATAAAATTTTTAATCCATAATTCAGATTATACATAATAACAGCGGAAAAAGTGATCTCGTAATAAAAAAATTACCGAAATCTGTATTTCATAATTATAGATCAATAATTTCCTTAAACAACGAATCTGAAATAGTTTTGCTGTTGCTTTAATTTGTAAAGAAAAGCACACTTGGCGCTAGTGTAGAATTTTGAAAAGACTGCATTTAAATATGAATCTTTGCATTTGAATAATTATTAACAGAAGAGATTTTCTAACCGACGACCTACCTCGATTTTCATCTCCATGCTTATCGTAATAATTTAAATGCAGCCAGATCTTAATAGAAGAATATAAACTTAAAAAATCATTAGCTGCAATACCAAAATAAAAAAACGTTTTTTATGAGTCGCACGTAGTCGTGGACTCATAAAAAACAACTTTTTTTTGTATATAAAAGATTTTTTTTTCTATATCTCAAAAATGCTAGCATTTTTTAGGTAAATCAAATTTTATTTAGAAAGAGTCCTAGGACCTACCCTCCAACCTCAAAAGACTATATTTATATACCTTATTTATTTATTTATTTTAGCTGGCACTAGAAAGCAACGGATCAGCATTGCTTATATAATGGCAATTTTCATGCATAAGATAATAAGGAAGAGAAACAAGGGCACCAAGGAGAAAATATTTTTTTAATAAATGAATAAAATAAAATAATTAAAAGTAAGATGTAATGGAAGGAAAACTTTTATGTATGAGATATATCAAAGTTTGCTTTAATCATGTACTCTGTTTTAAAATAAAATATACCAATTGGAAATGACACTTCAAAGGATCTATTAGATTTTAGAATAATTAAAGATTTAGCCATTTATATAATTTCAAATAAAAAAAGAATAATTATGTTCTGGTAGACACAAATTCACATTTTCTATTCCTTGAACGGCGATTTTTAAACTTTTTTCGAACTCGTGACCTAGTTTTTGATCAAAATTTTCTTTGTGGTTTCCCAAATAATACAATTTAATAGGAAAGCATAGTTGAATCACCCCGACTCACCTGAAGATAAGTGGTTAAATTGAATGTTAGGAATACTCTCACAGCATATGTGTTAATTATGGTTGAATCCTAACGGCCATTATCTACCACGTGGAGACCATTCCCGTAGAAGACAAATCTCAGCATCGGCAAAAAGTCACTCGACTCCACACCGTTACTAAACACAGTAAGAGGGCGAGAACCAACCACCCTACCGGAAGTTTGTCATCGTTATTTTTGAGGTACACCCCAGGTAGGGCAGTTTAATAAAAAAAAAATAGAGTATGTGAGTGCAGCGATGGAAAAGATAAAGATAAAAGTTTAATTTTTGAGTTTATTTGATAAATTTTATCCATGTGCCACAATCATCTCCCCCTTTTTTTTGTTACTATTTGATGAGGAATTTAAAAAAATATTTATCAATTGGTGTTCAAAAAAATAAACGAATCAATTAATTATGCAATCGATGCTTATAGTTTGAAAATATCTCTGATTAATTTCTAAAATAAATTTCATTAAAAAAGTAAATTTGGAAAATTATTTATCAATATCTCCTTCTGAAATTCAGTTGATCATTACAGTAAAAATGTTAATATTTGACTGAGATTTCTACCTAAAAAAAAGGAAAATTATCGGTCTCTTAATATTTAGATTTTACTGAGTGATTACATTTGTGAAAAAATGGTTCGAAAATAATTAATTCATCAAACCTATTTCGACAATTTTTGCATGGAGCTGAAACTATTATTAAACGTAGGAAGCTAACGTGTCTAAAGAATTACAATAAAGCTATCTCCTATACATTTAATATTATGTTTTACAAATGGATATTTTTTTTTTTTTTCTCAAAAAGCATGTAAAAATCAAGATTGTGATTCTGTTAAAATAATTGGAATTAAAGTTATTCCATTTACAATAGTGAATCTCGTTTTGATAACTTTGTCAGTTGACGACATAAGATGAAGAAAAATTTGTGAGTATTTTGTTTTCAAACTCAAAAATGTACGCAGTATTTTAAAAAAAAGTTGTATAATTTAAAAAAGAATTCACGCTCTATTAGAAAGGATATTTCGATTATTTAATTTTTTTTGACTTTTATGGATTTTCAGATCATTAAAATAGAATTCAAGTGTTCAAATCTTAGCATTTCTGACACCGTTTGCTCTTGTATTTAATCCAGGTGTTAAAGATTTCAAAGCTGCTCATGAGATTATTGTTGTATATAGAGAAGAAACAAGCCGCCGTTGATTTTCACTCTATAATAATAATAACAACAATAAATGGAATTTTGATCTCAAGAACAAATCGTGCAGTGGTCGACCAAATGAATTCGATTTAGAGCTATTTGGCATGAATTTCACAAAAATTCATGCCAAATGACCAGAGGAATTTTTAAAAATTATAATAAACTTGAAAGTTTAAAATAAATTTGAAAAAACAATCTCAGCCCATGAATTGTTTCCCAGTCCTATACTTATAACAAAAAGTGAACCTTTTCGAACTCATTTATAATTGCAAAGCAAATAATATATCAAAAAAGTTAAATATTAAAAAAATTACAATTTAGAAATACCTCGTGTTTAAAATGGATATTTTCATTTAGGTTAATTAATTAGCTATATATATATTAATTAATTAAAATTATTTGCCTATTATTCATTTGTATCCATTTGCATTTAGGAACATGTTCACGCAATTTAAATATAATTAATGACATCGATTGAGTATTAAAAACAAATTACTCTGGTGACGTCTTCTGGAATCAATAAGTTGGAAAAGTTTAAATAAATTATTCAAGCTAAAAATTCAAATGAAGACTTCGGAGATCTCCTGACAGCACATTGATTTTGTTATAAGAAATTAAAATTATGATATTTAACACTCCTATTCTTACGGTTCATCATTGATTGAGATCAAAGGAAATAAAATATAAAGGTTTTTTTTTTTTACTAAAATGGAAAAGCCACTCTTCAGAAGCTCCTAAGGTTGCACTTTCATCTTTCAAACACGATCTTAAGTTAACAGTTAAAAGAGTTTCTTGTACAAGGTATCACCATTTTTTTTTTTTTTTTTTTTAATAAACCTTAAAATCATCACTCTGGCCAAGGAAAAAAACGCTCGGGGTGCAGAATCGATCGGTAGAATTTGAAAGGGTGGGAAGAAAAGGGAAAAAAATACAAGTCACGTGAGAATGGAGGATGAAGTTGAAGATAAGTCAAGAAGTTGCATTTGTGGAAAAAGAAAGATATCATGAGTTGCAAAGGGAGAAACTATATCCATCACGAACATCAAATTTTGAAATGCTTCTTAGAAATGAAGCAAGTAATAGATCCTTTCGAATAAACAAATTGAAAAATATACGATACTGAAGTTTATATAATTATGATAATAATATTATTTATCATTAAGCGATATATTGAGTTTAAAGTTTAAAAAAATTTGACTAAAAATGAAAAAAGATAAGATTATAATGCAATATAAGATGAAAAATGCACTTTATTTTCTCATTTCTCAAAAGTTATTATTTTTTTTTTCAATAAAAACCATTCTTTAATATAAATAGTGTCCTGTACAAGTTTTGTTTCTAGTTTTATATTTATTATTGAATATTGAGCTATTGATTTTCGATAACATTTATCAATAATATATGACATGAGAAGTATAAAAAGCATGTAATTAATTATTTCAATATGTAAAAAAATAAATAACTTATAAACAAAATTAATGAAGACATGTTTTATTGTAACGAAATAATCTTTTAGAGACGATGGGAAATTACACCCTAATTTTTACGGAATCAATATATCCTCATGGAATATATCTCAAATATTTGTACGAGAAATTGAGATGTTACTTCATAACACAGCATAAGACAACTTGCATTTAAATGTTAATCCTCTCATTAATAATCTGCCCCAACTTAGCCGAGTAAATTCTATTCTAATGAGCCGTTCTATAGTGCAAACGAGAAGTAAAAAGTTCTAAGAAACATGTGTCATTCATTGATTCATTTTAACAGTGATGAATTGCTTTTGCCTGCTTCAAACGATAACGGAAAGAAATACCAGTTTATAATTCCCTATGGGCGAGTCCATTTCACCAAGCTATTTGTTAACAAACTTCCGTATACAAATGTTCTCAGGTTTTGATTGCCTTCAGGAATTCGAGGTTAAATGACTATTAAGTTTGCTATATGATTGTTATATCATGAATTAATTCCATTAAGCATGAAGAATTTCCTCCTTTTCTTCCAATTTAGTATCCTTAAAATCATAGCATACGGTAAAATGATTTTCATGAAAAATTATGATTAGTAAATATTAATAAAACGTATTCGTGTTGAAAATGACGAAAGAACAAAAGGATAAAGACGTCGGATATCGAAAAGAAAAAAATAAATAAATAACAGAAGTAGGTGTTAAAAATAAAAAATTATAAAACAGAATTCAAACGAACAATAATTAAACTTCCTTCCTTATAGATACGAGAAAAAATATAAATTTTTGGAAAATTAACATTACAAATTAATTCTTGATGAAATATAATCTGATAATTACACAGCAAAACTGATTGCAAATAAAGTTTATCATTTCAAAAAATCTGTAATAATTTTTAAATAATTCTTGATGTTTATGGCTGAATTTCTGATTTCCAACACAATTTTTTTTTTTAAATTGCAACTATTAATTTTTTTTATTTCAAAAAACTATTACTTATTTTATGTTTTTATTTTAATATAGTTTTTTTTTCAATTCTGCCATCTTGAAAAATAACTCATTTTCTTTATAAGCAATAAACAAAAATTACAGAATATTTTGGAATAATACAAAGAAGCATCTCGAAATTCACATAGGATTTCATGAAACTCTTCTCAAACGGTACAAAAGAAAGTTTTTATTGAATGTCATATATCCAGGACAGCAATAAATAAGTTCAATGACAAAGAAAACTTTATTTTCTAAAAATATCTTTAGACATTAAAGTTTAAGATATTATCTAAGAGATGGAACTGCCATTTTCTATTCCTCAATTCTAATAATTCATTATCGTTTTCATTTCGGGTCCTAAGTCTTCTCGATCTTCAATAGACTTAATCCTTGATCTTTGAAAAACTTGATTTAACACCTACTTTATACAAATACGAGTTTGATATTTAAAAAAAAAAACTATTTATCTTCGGTTAAATATTGTACATTTTCATTCTAGCACGAAAAGTGTATGAAAAGCACATTGCTTCTGTGATCTTCTGAAACAGTTGAATAATAGTAAATAAACTAAACTTCTAAATAAACTTTAAGTTTAATGATAATATTAAGCCAAATTCATTGATTATGAGCCTTAAAATTGTACATTAATATCGGAAACAAATAAAAATTTCTCTTGCATGATTTGGAAATATTTTATAGCATCTCTAGATTTTTCTGATGTTCTATTTTGTGAATTTTCATAACATCATTTATGGATTCTGATTCATTTCAAATTTTAGGTAATTAATATGCAAAGTAATCATGAACTCAGTGTCAGATTTTCACAAACCTGAAAAAAAAATAAACCAAGAAAACTAATAACTTGTTAGTTTTCCTATTGAATATTAAATCATTTTATTTTTTAAATTGATTTGACTTTTCTTCTTTAATATTAAATGCCTGAATCATTCACGTTTTCTTATTTTGTATAAGGATGAACTCTGTATTGCATTCAATGTACAGTTTTAAGCAATTTTATATTCAAACAAATTAGAAGCTCATTTATGTTGCTCTTTATGTAACACTTGCAACAAGTAAAGTTACAGAAGTCAACTGAGTGGAAAATGTAGAAACGCTTTTTAGTGCTTGTAGGATAATAAACGAATTATCGAACGTTTCGTTGATGATATGAAATATCATTAACGAGAAATAATGTTTATATCATCGTTGAAATAATGTCTGTCTGTCTTTGAGTACGACAGCATAAAACGCGAAAAGATGGACAAGCGAAGTGTGGTATTTTTAGATGAAAATTGTAGATGTCTATCAAACTCTTGACAAAATCCGTCAACCATGTCTGTTAGTCTGAAATTTTGCGGATGAGTAAGTTGTTTAAACTTACAACTCAAAAACAGCTCATAAGATACCGAAATAAATTTAAGTATGTGGTTTGAAGACCAAAAGTGGAGTTTTTGTAGAATTTTAAATCGAACTTGTTAACTAGCAGATTACCTACCTTTTTTATTATCCGTTTAAAAATGTACATGATAGCTCAAAAACATGATAAATTAAATACTTATTATTGTTCAGCCAAATGATCTACATGAAAGGCTGATCTCAAATAACCAACGAGAAGGCATTCAAAATGAGCGTTCGCTTCTTTTCATCGTACCAAGAAATTTAATACAGAACATGACGTATTGTAAAAATATACTAGAAATTCGAGGGCAGAACAGTTCTGATACTTTTTTGGGATCCGGATGTTGTTAAAACACGGCTTGCAGATATATTTACTATAAATAAATAAATAATAATTCTTATTAATAAATAAACAAAATATAAAAAAATTGAAACAGTTTACAATGTTGGTGATGATTCAGCGAACTATTAAGATATGTAGTGCGAAATGTTACAAATTTCTCTCTACTGGTAATAAAAGCGAATGTGTTTCTGTCTCTGAGTATGCTTACTGGCTCTCTACAGGTCAGATTGTTAGACCTATAGCTGCTGAACATGTCTCAGATATATTAAAAAAAGAACAGCAATATGCTTCTTAATATTTTAATTCATAAAAAAAATATAAAGTATTTTTGTGTTTTATTGATAAGTCTCGGAAATATTATCACAAATATGATTTTTTCACTTTATTAAAGTTCAAAAGATTATCTTTTTCATGATATCAATTTAAAAGATAACCTTATAAATTTTAAGACGGCGTGGGAATCATTTCAGATATTTTTCTATGAAATCTGTAAACGAAGACCTCTTAGATTGCAAGTATATTTATACAATAAGCCTAAGGGTTATGGACGCTGATTTTTTTATTTATTTTATCGATATATTTTAAATAAGCTAGCGTTTCGCTGGACTTAAAACGTCTTTTTAATGTTGAAATAAAATGCATATCTTGCAAGAAGATCATAAAAGAGAATTGGAACTGATAACATGTAACTAAAGGTTAGTTGATACTGATGACTACTACATTATAGACGTTCATGTAGACAGTGAACAGAACATGTGCACGGTTCCATAAAAAGATTAAAAAAAAAAAACACGATTTAAATGTCTGTCACAATT
This sequence comes from Argiope bruennichi, assembly GCF_947563725.1. Taxonomy (NCBI): domain Eukaryota; kingdom Metazoa; phylum Arthropoda; class Arachnida; order Araneae; family Araneidae; genus Argiope; species Argiope bruennichi. The sequence goes on along the minus strand of NC_079154.1, from coordinate 49,928,746 downwards.
TGAAGCTAAAAATTACGTTGTCATGGGAACCATGAATATCAAATTATATATAAGAAATTAAATTGAAATAAAACAAAATCTCAGCTAGTCGTTGAAGGTGATTGATGCAAAGGATACCGCTAATAAATGGATTTATTTTGTGCCATGAAGTAGAAAAAAAATCTAAAATGTAACTTTGCAACTGAATGGGAAGTAATATGTCATTTTTTTTATTTTACTAGAGAAAATCTCAAATTTCGGGATAAGGAATGAGAATTGTAAATTATTTTCTGCTCGATTTCATTTTTCTCCTCATTAAGGAAATATTTACTTTTGAGCTATTTTTTAGCAGTTGATACTTTCTTAAGAAAAAAAAACCCTTAAAGGGGAAAAGAATAGATATAGATCTTTAGCTAAAAATTACAATAACTACTATCAAAATCAGCATTAATTATAAAAGACAAGGATTTCAAATTCATTGAATGAACTTTTCAGCAAATTATTGATCATTGTTAAATTCTTTCAGAAATCTGTGATTTATTTGAGAAGAGAAACCAGTATATCCAATATTTTATGCCGTAATCCATCGAAATGGATTTTTAAAAAATATGATGCCATGAAAATTTAAGAAGAGACTAAAATAAAATAAGAGGAATGAATCGAATTAAAGGATTTCTAATTAACGCTTATAATTGTTTTTAAAAACAGTAAATTTAAACGTTGGATGACTTGACTTGGATAAAGAGAACTGGGCCTTTTTTTAAATAAAATTTTGAAATATTAAGGTAAAAAAAAAAATATCTTATTCTTTGACCTATATACATGATTCCTTTTTTGTTATAATGTTAATCAACCTTGTCTTTTTAATTTGTCTCGTATTTATGAAAACAAATATACAACATTTTCTAAATACTTTTGCGATCTGTCTGCTAAAACTCAAGCCTGAAGATAGAACAGAAATGAATTACAAATTGGCACAATTTTTTTCAACGGAATATGTCCGAACGCCACTTTTATTTAATGACATGCAACCCAAAAGGGTCGCTTTTCGTTACCGCTGTTTCATTTCGACCATTTGTCATGAGAAATTTGCTCGCACGAGCGAGCGTCTTCCTTTTGCGGCAGTTTTCCTTGTTTGCACACTTGCTGAGAGGAGGAGTCACGAGTCGCTGAGCGGAATAAGTGACTTATAAGTGGTAACAGGGAGAGAGGTTTTTCCTTTAAAATTCGATATTTTACTCCTCCTTTTACTTTTCAAAATAGGCACCAGACATGCGAGTTTTAATTTTCTAGAAACAGGTAATTTGTCAGGATTTCTCCAACTAATCTGAAACGTACGATCATTTTAATTTATTTATGTGAAGTTTGAATTGAGGTTGTGTATTTTATAACTAAGCAATGCATATAATTCAATTCACATTAGAAATATGAAATCATTTCCTCTGAAAATGATGAAATGATGTTTTTGAACAACACATAAAATACATCATTAGGGATTATAACTGTCTTGAAAAAAAAATTCTTTAATAATATAAATAAGTTATATATATATATATATATATATATATATATATATATATATATATATATATATATATATATAATAATTTGTCTAATTGATGTGGGTTTCATAATGAGTCAAATGCAATGATCACATTTCACACGCAATAATATCATTTTCAACAAAAAAGCTTTTGTGACATTTGATTGTGTCATCATGAAAACAGATCTTCCAGACGAGAAATGAAAGGAAATAGAGGAAGGGAAATTGAAACTAAGAGATTCAGTAATCTTTCATGATGACAAATTTTCTCTAGATTTGTTTTGACAAATTTTCTCTAGATTTGTTTCGACCATTTTAATTTAAAAGACATCCTTTCTAAGAGGTAAGAAATTCAAAAGAATTAGGAAATCCCCTTGATGCTACAGATAACTGAGCTATGAAGAGAAATATTACATTCACCGATATAATTAAAAAATATCCATAATTTTTTTTAATTAGTCCTTTAAAGGAGTGTTATTTCTTCTATAATATTTTGCTTTAATTGAATTGAATTTCATTAATATCTTTATTCACTGCGTATGGTCAAACATAAATCAGCAACTCGAAAGAACATTTCCTGCTCTTAATGGAAAAGGCGCGTCAAAATAAACTTCAATAAGATGCATTCCATTAATACGTACCAGAGACTCTCTAACAAGTCGTTAAACGGCTAGATGAGTTCCTAAAGCACTAAAATAGAATGTACTGTTGAGCAAGACGTAACAGAGTTAGCCATTCCTGAAACTTCTAACTGTTTGAACCTTTATGCAAGATGACTAATTAAATTAATACAGAGATAAAACATTTTTTATGTGCACATTAGTTTGAATTAGAAGAAGGAAGAATGATTTGTATATAAAGCGCTTTGATTTTCCTTTAGGTCTAAAACTAAAGATTGACTTCAATTTCCTTAGAAAAACGGAAGTCAATATAGCAGAATTTTATTCAGAAATAAATTTACAGGAACAGATAAATGTGTTTAATCGAAGTAATACAATAGAACTCAAAATATTCTTTTGCTTTTAATAGCAGCAGCTGCTCATATGTAAACCACCTGCGTTATGCGCTGCTCATATTTTGCGAATAAAGTAGACTGAAAAGTTGATAAATTTCAGTCTTCAAAATATAAAGTAAATTATGTTAGAAATATTATTTTTGTGAAGACAATTAAGTGAAAGTTTTTCAGAAATTTTGACAAAAAATTTTTATATATATATTTGAAATGCAAAACAGGTATGTAAACATAATTATCTCATTTTAAAAATTTATCGAATTTAATCTCAAGTTTAAAAAATTATTATCTAAAAAAGATTGAAATTAAAATTAACAACAGTTTTTTTAACATCATAATTCAGCACAAAAGTTATTTAACCAAGTACATAAAAATTACGAGTTTGTTTTTAGCTTATATAATATGTTTGATCTATTTTAATAATTATGTCTAAACATCCCTCTATATTTATATTCTTATCTAAACATGTAAAACGAGATTTCTTAAGTATATAACAGGCGTGAATTAGGGGATTTTGTCTCTACTTAAATCTAAAAAGTATCCCTTTTCTTGATTTCAATCTTCTCTTTATTTTATAACGAAGATGCAACTGCTGAACAAATTCCCTAGCACAATGACGAATTAAAATATACTAGATGATTATCTAATAAGATTTGTACAAGACAGTTGACATTTAATAAAATAAAACTAAACAGGAAAATATCCGAACTGTTGCTGAATTCCCAAATTAGGAATTTGGAGTTGGAACAGTTAGCTTTAGGAACAGTAGCCCTTTTAGTAAATTTAGATTTTTTTCCATCGATTAACTGTTATTGTCGATTTTATTAATATCATAACGAAAGCTAATCTGACACTAGTATGTTGAATTAAGCTACACGAAAAAATCTGAGTCATCTGTATTTCAGATCTTTTGTTCAAAGCATTTCCTAAGACAATCTTGGATGGCAGCATAAAACTGCTGGTAGGCTTGAAAAAAATCGGGAAATAGGAGGATTTTACAAATAAGATGACTTTACAAAAAGCGCGTGGGTGGAGGAATCTAATGGAAAGATAGAGAATAGAAGAAATCAGCGTGTGCGAGAAAGAAAGCATCCGCAAACAAAGACTGATGCAGGGCGTTGTTTCTTTGCCACACCTAAGGAAAGGTGCTAATGGTCACTTGCCTCCACCACTGGATACTTACGTGCTTTCTGTCTGACGAAATGGTATGTTATTTGAATCAGAGTCAAGAATGCTTTCTAATGTTTATCGTGAATACAAAGGTTTAAAAAAACACCATGATGTAATACAATGGTGGCTCTAGAAGGGATAGAAAACTATATTTGAGGATAAAATAGAAGTGTTGTGTTAACCAACTAGACATAAAATAAGAATTTATTAAATTAATAAAATGGGAAATAGTATAAATTCTAAAATTGCTTGTTTGAAAATGTTATAATTGATGGGTTTACTTCATCTTTAATGAAAGCAACAAAAGAAAAGCAGTATGAAGACTAAACTTGGAATTCTTGTTTACCATAAATAAAGTTCGGGATAATGACCATAAGGCTTTTTTGATTTGTTCTTTCTGTTTATGATTATAAAGCGTACAGTCCTTTTTTTATTAGGCGAGTATGCATGAATTTTTAAAATTGAATTAAAATTGAACAAATATTTGTTTCGTGATGTAGCTTCATAACATTTTATGTCCCTCAAATTCAAGAGTTATTTATAATAATTGTAGCATCATAAGTTAATAAGTTAATTAAGTTATTAAAACTAATATGTAAAAAGAACTGATGGGGAAAGGCAGGTGGCCGTTTCGAATTTTATTAGAAATTTTATTTAGAAATTCTTATTTTTCTAAAAGTATTCTTTCCCTATTTCGCTGTGGATCCCTGTATGGTGCTCCTATCTTGCACAACTTTTAAATGTTCCTTGGACTGCAACAATATGTTTTAGTTTAGTCAACTAAAACAATTTATTGTAATCAACTAAAACAATTTACTGTAATCAACTAAAACACGATTGGTCTTATCTTCTTGTGACGACATGGCTGAACAGTGATTTTAAAAAATAAGTAAGAAATTAAGAACAAAATTTCTAAGGGCAAACATTTTTTGTTTGCATACATTTTTAAATTCTTTTTTCAAATTCTTTCCATCACATATGTATAGAACAACGTTATAACTATTATTTAAATTGCATACTAATTTTACGAACTTTTTGCTTTTGATAAAGCAATTACATTATGTTAAAATCAAATTATCAGCATGCTGCATTATATAAAAAATATCATTAGTCTTTATAAATTACTATTTTGTTTATATTTTGTGCTATGCATTCCATTTTCATTTAGCAGCATTGTTTAATTTCTATTCTATTTTTTTATAGATATTTTTCCTTTTGGTGGTTTTTTTCCTTTGCTGTGGAACCTCATGAATGGCACACAATGAATTATATCTAAAACTTTAATAATACCTAAACAATTTTTGAATGAACTTTAACTAGTTTTCCCAAATTTTTACAGTATAATTTATAAATTTGATATATTATAAATGCTCTGTATTCAGTACACTAATTACAAAAGTGATTCTTGAATATAAGACATTTAAAAGTAATTCATAAAAGTTGAAAAAACAAACAAATGAACGGAGTAAATACTTTCCCTTCATTATACACTTAACTTTAAAAAAAGTCCGAGATAATATTATATGAACATACTGCTAAGTAGAACCCTGTTATAAGAAAAATAAATCTGTAAACTTTTTTAAATGTAAAACTGCTCAAAATATATTTTTTTCACTAAAAATATTAATTGAATAATTAGGAAAAATAGTATGAAAATGATGAATGGAGTTAGAAGATAGAAAAATCATTAACAAATCAAATAATCATGCCATAATTTTTAAAAAAACACATTTTTTATTTTAATGGTTTAATAGAACAGTTCCAATTATGTTTTCTCTACTTAGAATATACTTTAAATAATGAAAATTATTTGATATTTAGGTTTTTGTCAGCATGTAAATGAAATACATTATTAGCCTAAGGTGTATAGTTGTTTTGGACAGATTTGTATATTGTAGTCTATATTTTAACTCAGTGTAAGTCAGTTTTAAAAAATCAAAAGTTTAAAACTATGATATTAAACTGAACTACAACCAGTCCTATTTTTAATAGACATCAGTTAGCAGCGGAAAACCTTTCTGTTACCATTTTTACTTTTTCTTATAAGCAGTATAAAGAAAGTATAGTAATCGAAATTGATATATGGTCTTAACACAAAATTTGCAGATATCTATCAAATTTTGAGTGAAATCTGTTTAGAGAAAGTCCGTCTGTTCGAATATAAGTTACACGATGATTACAGAACGAAGAGAGTTAGATAGAGAAAATTCACAGAGCAAATTTAACAACTTTATTGTGTAGACCCCTCTGAGCCAAATACAACTAGAGATTGAATGTCTGTCTGTCTGTACTTTCAGAAAAACGTAAACGCGAGGATTAAAAAACGCAATGACTTAAATATTTCAAATTTTATATGAGATTTTGTGACTTCAAGTGCAATTTTTTGTTTCAATCTGTTATGAAGAAAATATCTAAAATATAAATTCGATTTTTGTATGCTTTTAACGCATACCAGGGATGAATCGCCAAACAATTTGCCAAGCATGACACGACAGATTGAATAAAAATGCCAAATTCATACAAAAATTAATATTTCTTAACTATTGTATGCCAGTGCCATGTACGGCATTCTATGGCAAGACAATTTTATTACAGAGCATGCGAGAAAGTTTTGGAGGGACCACTCCCGCAGGATGAAGAGTGAAACGGAGTCACAGTTCACGCAACGTGAAATCTATCATTCTCTTTTTTCCGAAATTTGGGCTAAGAGGCCCAGAAAAGAACAACTACAACAACAGAAAGAGAGTGTGATGCAATAACTCTTCTTCACTTTCAAAATAAAGAAACGAGTTCCAAGGTTTTAGTAGCGCTAAAAATATTCCATCTCCTATCTGTCTATCTGCGGACATGAAATCAAAGTCGCCAGTCCAGTGGTGTCCACCCGTGCGATATTCAGAGTGGACGGATCAATACTCCCTCTCTTCGATCCGAATGTCCGATCGATGGGCAGACACACCCCGGGGAGAGAGGAGAGAACAACCCCTCCCTATCTCTCTCCTGAAGCACCTGCGTGCATGGAAGAAAGGCTATTTTTAACAGAGGAGAGATCAGTCTCTTTCTGTCAGAAGAGTGTTTACTAACACGGGCTTCTAATAACATAAGCACGAAGAGTTTCAGCATTTATTATGAATTAAACAAGTGAATCGTCTTTTAAAATCATTTGCTCAATTTGAAGTTAAATGAATTTCAGAAGCATAGTTTCAGAATTTTTGATCTCAAAATGAAAAGTAATAATTTATTGCACGAAAATATAAACTTAATTTTAGTAGGGATAGTATTCAAAAATTTAACTATAATCTGTTTTTCCTATTAAGCATTCATTTATAAGAACTTTGTGAAAATACACTCTAAATTATAAATCTAACCTTACACATTTTACAGTCCATGAGATATATGAAAAATGGATGGATCACAAGTATCAGTGTCGATAAAAAGTGTAACGATATTTTTGTGTAGCCTTTTATGAGGAAAACTTTTATTAGAAAATGCATCCTGGATCTGTATTTTAACAAAAAGTCGTTGAATAAACTGAACCCAATAAAACTGAAACATTAAATTATTACTTTTAAATTCTTGTCAGATAATTTTTGTATGTGAAAAAAAAGAGAAATTTGAGCTTCTAATCCGGAATATTGTATCAGATTATATTTTAAGCTTGCTTTATCTGGTTTAATAGTATCTGATATAACATTCTGTTCCTAACGATTTTTACATCATGCAATTTATAGTAAGACTGTCAGCTTAAAAACATTATTATTTTTAAGAGCATTATTTATTTTATCTACAGTATTTTTTTAATGTTATTTCGCCATCGTTTCTAAATTCTTAAAAATATATCAAAAGATATTTTTAAAAATGACATTTATTTTATCATCATATTATTTCACTGTCCTTCCTAAATTCTTAAAATTATATCAAAATACGCTTTAAAAAATTACATTTATTTTATCATGAACGTTTGCATGACGCTATGTTGCCCTCATTTCTAAATTAAATTTACAGATTTATAAAAGTTTCTAAAAATAATATAAAAGACGAGAAACTTCCAATAAATTTGAAGCAGAAATGCGTAATCAAGTCATGGGAATTAATTTTTTTTTGAAATTTTAATCCACTTAATTTTTTAATTAGAAATTATACTATGAAACTTGACTCCGCAATCAAAATAACTACTCAGCATTTTAACAGTGAATTAACGTCACAATTCTATCGTGTCAGTTATTAAAAAAAAAAGTTAGAAATTTTTTTAAAAAATAAAGAAAATCGCTTGGAAATAAAAGTGCCGTGATTTGAAAGCTAATTTTTTTAAAAAATTTTAATGTGGATGTTAAAAGATCTTTCTGAAATAATTTGTTCTGAAGTTTTTGACGAAAAGCGTGAACATTTCGATTTATTTCACATTTATTGAAATTTAAAAATTTGGTGTTTCTAATAAGTTTTTTTGTAATGAACACACACTTCCAAGAAAGGACTATGGTAAAATTTGGTAGCTCAAACCCAGTGGTGTGACATGTAGTAATTATGTATAATGCTTCATGCAATTAATAGAAATTCAAATTCAATTTCAGTCAAATATCATCATATTAATATTTTCAAAATTAAGACACAGAATCGTTAAAAAATAGTTAAAAAAATTATATTTATTTGGACTATCCACAAATTTTTAATTTTTGACTGCCTAAGAAATCTTGTACATGGTAGAAGATCTTGTCGAATTACCAAAAATGTTGTTCTAAAAATTTTCATGTTCTAACTTTCACACATAAAGAAGCAAAATCATGTTGAAAAGTTTTGCTGATACCTGAAAAATTTTGTATTCGCTTTCAGCATCAACCTAATCAGCAATGATCAGACGAATGTATTTTTCTATTGGGATAACAGTGACATGATCATGTTCAATCTACCAACAATTCTCAGCATAAGCAGACAGGAACACATAAGTGCAAATAAATGACGGTGGATCTTTGAGAAATGGCAAGTCACAAGATTCCATTGTGTATAGGTGGTCGTGCCACATAAATTTTCCAGGGAAAAAGTGCGACCAGCTTGCGAGGGTGTTCACGAACATACAAGGACGCACGACACAATCGTCTGTTCCAGGAAAAAAAATAACAATAAAAAGAGAAGGTATTCGATTCGGCACGTGGTATTTTGGTATTTTACTGTCTATGCCATCTGTCCTCCCCAGGTCTGATGAGACGAAAGTAAACTATAAACCGAAAAGGGTGGATCATTTATCAGGCATCGTTTAGAACATGTAGACACGCTTCAATCAACTGCTAATTACTCTTCTGCTTATAAATTCTAACTTTTACATTATTTAATATATATGTAGGATGGCAATAATTCAATAGGTTCTGTGGATGCATCATAAAACCAATGAAATTACTAACATATATAAACTGTCGAAAGATGCTAGTAAAGCAAATAATAATTAAAATTGATCACAAATAAAATTGTTTGGAATCATCTTTCATATATTTTTTTCGGTGTCATGTTAGACAGATTTATATAAACTGTTAGACAGATTTATATAAACTGTCGAAAGATGCTAGTAAAGCAAATAATAATTAAAATTGATCACAAATAAAATTGTTTAGAATCATCTTTCATATATTTTTTTCGGTGTCATGTTAGACAGATTTTATAATTATCGACATTTGTTGTTATTTGCATTAGTTGGTTTATCATTCCATTTAGAAGGAAAAGCTGAATAAATAATAAATAGTATTAAGATAAACATTGTGAGTATTGAATTTTTTTTTTATGTCACAACTAGAATTCATTGGAGATGTGTCAAGTATAAAATTTTGGATCTTCCGATAACTAACCTGTATGATAGAAATCATGAAATGTATGAATCTGTATGAATGAAATTCTACATTAATGATTCCTGAATCCCATACGAAGCAAGTGACAAAAAATTCAACTTAGATGTAAACGCAAGAAAGTCATTGCATCGAAGTAAAATAAACTCTCCCTTAAAATATAAGAATACTTTGTTGTAAATTTTGCATAAACAGCTATGATAAATGAATTGTAATAATTGGTCTCCGTGCAGAAAATGAAATATTTTATTTTCAGATATACAAAGACATATTATTATGGATATTAAAACCCTCTATATACATTAAATACATAGGGTTTTATATGCTTTTTTTGATGTACCTAACTAAATATAGCATTATAGAAATATATTAATGAGACAAAAATGAAATTGTTTACATACTACTTAAAATGTACAAAAGTTGAAATCAACCAAGCATCGTGACTGAAATAAAATAATTATTGACTGAATTCGCCGATATGCAGTGGATGTCAGCATTCTTGAATTCCAGGAATTTTGAACTTCAGATATTACTATTGTTTTACCAATATTATTATCTAATAAATCTGAAAGTGTTATTTAAAATTTAACAATAATACATGATAAGATTTCCTTTGGAGCTCATTTATTATTAAAAATACGAAAGAGGAGAATAACTTAAAATAACAGCAATTCAGTTTTTATTTCAGTAATCTTATTATTATAGTGAGAATCAAGTCTTATGAGAACTAACCACTGACAAATATTTACAAAGCAAAAAAAAAAAAAAAAAAAAAAAAACACCCCAAGATTTTTTTTTTTTTTTACGGCAGTAATTATAAATTTTTGTTTAAATTCATGATTTTTATTCATTTATTCATAATTTTATTATTAAGGTGATGTATTTTTAGTAGGCTTGAGTTTATATTAATTTGATGTTTTATATTTTACATTCTTGATTTTATTTATAAATTTATATTTCCTTATATTTGCTTTATTTTCTTTAAATTGATAAAAAGTTGTAATACAAAAAGCTGATATAAAGTTTTTTTTATTTGCTGATACTAAAACATTAAATAATCACTAAGCATCTAAAGAAGATTTCATACAAAACATCACACTTTAAAGTACACAGCCCAAAATTAAAATATATTTTTATACATAGAGTTAAATGAATTAAAAAGGTTTTTTAAAAATAAAATACACGATAAAAAGCATTGGAAATGAATAAAAAGAATTCCAAATTAGGAAATTTTAACGTAAAAGAAACGTTTGCAGATAATTCAAATAACAGAAGATAGATAACAAAAGGAAATATACATTCAGGTTCCCCTTCAAAATCTGTTGACCTTGCCGATAAAATCCAGCTCCTAAATCGTGTGAGAAAAGCTCGCACGCTCTTGTGGAAAGAATTGCTTAATTTCTTCACGTGAAAGAAGCTTCATACACGGTTCAGTGCTTTTTCTTTTATCAGAAGGAGAGCATCTAAAGGGGCTTCCGTTCCAAAGGTCCATCGAAGAAATGAGCTCAGAGCTTTCCCATTGTGATAGACAATAAAGAAAAAAAACCTTTAAATAATTTTGTATCGGAAGGTTCAACTTGTTCTGATGAAGATCGGGCAAGTGAATATAAATATTTGAGAGACATTTTCCATTACTCCAGACACTGACAGAAAGGAACAAAAGAAGGAACAATGCAAATTCCAATTCTGATTATCGTATTTTTAATTTTCTATGGAATTGTATTCAAATTTGAACAATATTATTTTCTGTTTATTAAATTCATGTTTGCAGTTTTGTTTTCTTTTCTTCTTCTAATGAGTTTTTTCCTCTGCAACCCCCAAAACTCTGAAGAATATGTTTAGTAAGATTACTTTAAACATACAAAATATTTTATAACCAGTGGGAAGGGCTTCCCTAAAACTTTCTCGCATATTCTCTAATAAAAGTGTTATTCAAGAGAATGCCTTGTTTAGCATTGGCGTGCAGTAGTTAAGAATTATTAACCTTTGGCGTGAATTAAGCATTTTTACTGAATCTATCCTGTCATCTTTGGAGAGTTATTTGGCGATTAATGCCTGGTATGCGGTAAATAGTATGTGAAAATCGAATTTGTGCGTTAGATGTGTTTTTCCCAACGGAATGAAACCAAAATTTGACATGAAACTACACTTGTTGTCACAAAATTCCTTACCAAATTTGGTATATTTGAATCATTGCGTTTATGAGTTATTGCGTTTACATATTTCTAAAAGTACAGGCCAACAGACCGTCAATCCCTTGTTGCATTTGGCTCAAAATTTGGTTGGTGTCTACGCTATAGATGTTAATTCTGTGTACTGAATTTTATTGATTTATCTTTCTTCATTTTGTAGTTATCGTGTCAGCGTATATTCGAATAGCTGGATAGACAGACTTCCTCAGAACGGATTTTGCTCAAAATTTCACAAAAACATACAAATTTGGTATAAAGACTGCGCACCAAATTTCATCCATCTAGATCAAAGTGTTTTTGAGTTATCTTTGTCATAGACAGACGGCATTTTTCAAAAATGTATTTTTCATACTCAAGGAGGTCTAAAACATGGAGATTCTTCAAAATCGCGAGTTCGAATTTTTTGACGATTACTGTATTTTCACTGTACTACGTACGAGAGAATGTAAAAAAAGCTAAATGTGTTTTATTAAAAGGGAAGCGCAACTTTTCACAATTCAATTCACATAACCTTTTTTCATGTTTTGCTTTGCCAAAACAGCTTCAATGCAAAATTATTAAATTTTTAATTAAAATTCTTCCTAATAATTAATTCATGAAAATTATATTGGAGATGATTGCAATAAATTTTTCTCTTTTGATGATTGGTCTCCATTTAGAACTAAATCGATAGCAAACAAACTAAATAACAGAAAATTTTATTGTTTTGCAACCGTTAATTCCATTAAATTAAATTATATTACTGTTGCAAACGATATTTTACATTTTGTCTTTGATCGCTTTACCTCTTTTCGAGATAATTACTATCTATATAAAATATCTGTTAAACATAAAATGCTTACAGAACGCTACAGGGCATTCGTTGCGAGGCAAGTAATGTTTATAATGAAATGATGCATTTTCACTAATTCACAAGAAAAGAAAACAAAATACAATGTATTATTGCTGAATATAAGCAACCAGTAATCGAAATTTATTATTTGATAGGTTAAAAGAAATTCTGTGAAATTCTTCAAATTCTTATTTTTAATTTATCTCACTAAATTATTTAATTCTTGAATTCAAACAGCTAAATGCTCATAACCTTGCTTCTAAATGTTATGGTTTATTGACATCAACCGACAAAATTACAGAATGATATCTTTTTTTTAGTTTAGATTAAAACAGTTAATCGATGATAAAAAATTTTCGAACTCATTTAAGAATCCAATATATATAGAACGTTTTTGAAAAATGAAATTCAACACCATAAGTAAAATCAAATTATAGTATATCAGTGAAAAATGTTTATAAAAAATACGGTACAATGATATTTGTTAACGTTCTTTTAATCAGAAATTGCAAGTATTTTAAGAATATACCATAATGGTATACATTTTTACAAGAATATAAGTTTCATTAATCAATTACTTTTTAAATTTTTCCAACATTTTTTTTATTTTTTTATTATTAAATCTTTTTTAGTGGTTAGCAACGATTTTATACTTAGTGGTTTCTGAAAGCAATGAAAATAAAGGTGACGCGATGTTGGATAACATGAAATTTGATCATTTCAATGTGACATCTCATAAAACGACTAGATAACTGAACGAGAAACTAACAGACGAGGAAAAAAGTAATCATTAATAATAAATTTAAAAAAATTCACTTTAAAAATGTTTCTTGCAATTTTTATGGCAATAATTTCAAACTGAGAAGAATTATTTAGTACATTTTTGTTTTCAGACTTTAAAGAATTTCAGTTATGAAACTTTTCGCTAATCTAACATTGCTTTATATAAATAGGAATCTTGACGATCCATAGGTTTATATATATTGCTCTAATTCATATGATTCATATGACTGGACTATTTTCAGTGATTTCTCATTTAATAATTTCAAATTTTCAAATCAAGTTCAGTAATATTCTATAAAAGAAACAAATCATTTTTTTTTTTTTTGTAAAATTGGTTATCTGATATCACTTTTCATTTAGTATCATTCGTTCATTATATGTTTTTGAAATTAGATTAAAAGTATGTTCTTCTACCTATTTTTAAATTTTCATACGAGCAAACAGAAATGATGAACGAATGCGGTGAGAGGAAGTTAGATTTATTTTTGAAAGTTAAAAATAGATTAAACGTAAAACCACACACATACAAGAAAAGAAAAAATATTCGTATAAAATTAAACTATTCTTCAGTTCCATTGTATTTTACTTCTGTCTGAAAAATCCTTCATTGTGTTTCTTTCTAATATGTTAATGAAATTTTAATTGCTTTTCAAGAAATTCTTTTTCACATCATTAGAAAGTAATGAACAAAATCCAGTGGCAACATTATTTGTAATTAGAAGAAAAGATCGTTTCATTCTTTTAATTATGAGAGAAAAGTACGACAAAATTTTTATGGATTTCGAAATTCGTATCTAGACCAGGAAATGATTTAAGATAAGGATAAAAGGTGAAGCAGAAAATGTGTCATCATTAAAACATTAAAAATGTTGGAAAATATCTTTTCAAACTTTTTCAAATGTTGAAATGATAATTTGAAACGATTCTGAATATGGCTGAATGAACAATTGAAAGAAAATATTGGAATGTTTTGATAAATCAATTGAAATAGAACAAAAAGTAACAATATTGTCTTTGGTATATAAAATAAAAAAATGTTTTTGTTTTATTATTCGAAAGTGGAGAAATTAAAATCTATTTTTACCCAGTTTATTTGAATGAGAAAATTATCTATATTGAAATAATAATAATTTCTCAGGTAGGTTAGTTCCTTTTAGAGTTAGCTAAAACTAAATAAAAATATCCCTCAAAAGATTTAAAAAAATAATGATATTTTTTAAAATTGCTGCAAGGAGAACTCATAAAAATTCAATACTTCGTTTAATGTAAATGTTCGATTCGATTGTCTATGAGGCGAATTTTCAAGACAAGAAAAAGTTTGCATCTGGTTGCTTCGTTTCCACCCCACTCGGCACTCAGCAAGGGTAAAAGAATCCTGGGCAGTCTATTTTTAATCCTTGCTGCAGTTTTATTCAAACACTTCAAACATTTGGCACCAACTCCCAAACAGCTAAAAATTCAAAACAAACTTCTACGAACCCATTTATTACTTTGAATGCAGCATCTGTGTATTTATTCATAATTATTAGCGAATAAAATCACAGGAGATTTTAGTAAATATAAATATCATCCAGTTACTTTGATTGTAAAAAGCACATATTTTCTGCTATTAAGAAAAACAATTACTGGAAATATTTCTAAACCAACAAATTATTTAATAACTCCTGTTTATATATGTGTACCTCGAAAATTAAATATGTTAATGTTTAATTTAAAACATAAAGTAAAATCGATAAATTGGTGTAAACTATTGATTTCATGAATCTCCTGTGCGATAAAAGGAGATTAAGGCGCGATATATTTCTTTTAAGATGAGATATGAAATAACATATTTCATATCTCGCCTTAAAGAAACTTTCATAATTACTCATCATTATTTTTTCTTGAACATAATTGTACGTTAACATCACAATGAGATGCACATTAATTTTTCTTATTACTATTTTCTATTTAACTTTAAATATTGTTTCATTTTTTTATTTCATTTCATTAATTTTCTATTGAAAATATATATAAAAAACAACCATTTATGTCATCACACACTAAAACGTAGCCGTTACACTACGATCTTACCATAGAATTTACTAATACCATATAATAGCGGCAGTTTTTATATTTAAAAATGCTTGTATAGTACAGTAATTCAAAGAATAATAAAATGTTAGTTATAAAATATCACTCATCAAGTATAATATTAACAACAATATAAGTATTTCATTTACAGAAATATTTCCAAAAAAAATGAGGCAGAAGTGATAAAAAAATGGTTTATTAAATTAAACTTGGGAAAATAACTTGTTGACATTGTTTATTTATTAATTGACATTGTTTATTTATTAATTGACATTGTTAATTTATTTATTTGACATTGTTTATTTATTTTTAAAAAACTAGGCCAAGCCTCTATCATTCAATAGATTGATTGTATTGATCTAGCAATCAATATTATTGAAGAAAAGACAATCAATATTATTAGACAAAAATTCGTATATATCGGATATATTGATTCGATTATATTGGATAGGAGTAATTAGTAATGGAATGGAATCACTTTCAGTTCATGTACACAGATTTGAATAATATTTTGAAATTCGGAATTTGACAGAAAAAAAAACTGATACTATAACTGATATAAAGAATAAAATTGTTCTTAAGATGATATCACAAGAACAGTAATTGCTTTATTATTTTGTTATTAACATCGAAATAACAAAAAAATCAACGCAATATAAAATCAAAATAATGTACCTATACGTACCATAAATGCATTCTAAAAAACATATTTACAAATAATAATTTCATATCTTAATATTATTGCCAATAAAGAGATAATTTCTTTGTTTTCATATTATATAATTAATTATAATAGAATTAAGAACACATAAAAGAAGAAAAAATGTATAATCATTATGATTTTGTTTTTTCAATGTTATTATATTTTGATGAAATGGAAAATGCTTTAGATTTATTCAAAAATGTAAATTATTAACAAGATTAGGATTCATCTACATTTCTTGTAATCCAAACAAATGATATCTGAAAATTGACTTGAAATCAATGATAACAATTGGATGTAAAAGGGTGTAAGCTTTTACATCTAATTGTTTCATTCTATTTTATGGAACTGAACGGTTAAAGGAGTATTATAATATTTTGTTTCCTTATATAAATTTATGTTTTTCATGTATTTACACACATATAAACTGGTGGATTAGAAAGTTGATAACATTCTGATAAGAAATGAAAATTTCGAAAAAATGACTCACCTTTTTTCTTCTCTTCCTTCTCCTTTTTCTCGATGAGGAAAGCCTCTTTCTCCTGTTCCCCGTACATCATGAACCTCACCTTGTCCATGAAGGAGAGGGCCACCTCGTCGCCGCCGCCCTCTTGATCGGCCATTGCGCCCCGGCGCTCACGACAAACGCGTGTACCGCAGCCGCACGAAACGCGAACGCGCGCTCAACCACAGCTGCTTCGCGCGACACACCAGCCGCGCCGCCATGCCATCGCACGATCAACGATGCCTTTTTTTACCTGGCAACACAAGCACCAAGAAGCCGCTGCTTACTTTTAGCGATCGAGAGGAGAAAAGCCGCTGGATTTGAGAGCTTTTGTTGAAGAACTGCGCATGTTTGCTATTGGCTTACTCTTGAACGGAAGTAGTGAATGAATATTGTATCATAAAGAAGTTCCAATTTCTTATTTTCTCCATAGCAGTCGTTATTTTTCGGCCACAACTCGCACAAAATATTAGTTGATAATATTCCAAAATTATTTAAGTTGCCATTCATAGTTTAATAAATTTACCTGAAATTTAAAATCGTTTGGCAAAAACTCAAACGATATCAACATAAATAAAATAAAAAAATTGCAATCTAATATTAATGTATATAAATAACATTGTATTATAAAATATATAAATTGACACAAGTGCTCTAATTTTTACTAAGAAATTCAATGTAATTTCTTGATTGTTTCATCAGGCCATTTTAATGATTTTTATTTTATTATGAGTAATATTCATTTTAGAAGCAATGCCTAGCACTTTTTCTAACATTCTTTTAGAGGCAATGTATAGCATTCTTTAAATTTTTATTTAATTATTAAATTTTATAAATTTTATTTTTTAAAGATTTTTTTAAAAATAATACTTTTGGCAATCTACGTTATTTAAATTTTACAAGCAGTAAACAGAAAATGAAATGCAATGTGTTCAATGGGAAAAAATGAGTGAGAAAATGAGTTCAATGGGTAAGATTTTATTTTTTTGATAAATATATTAGTTTTTATAGCATTATTATGCGCCAAACTGCTATTTTGCCCAAAGCTTTAGAATTAATTAATTGTTATTAATTATGAGTAACTGTCCTAAAAACTTTTAAGAGACTAAATATAAGAATTCGAAAATTTTTAGATATATATAAAATTTTTGTTGTTGTAAATAAATAGAATAAATATGCGTAGGTGTAGCCGGGGGTCCTTGTATGAAAGTAAAGTAAAAAATGTTTAAAAGTCCTAACATTGCTACTGTAAATAAGAAAAGTTTTTAAAAAGTATTTTTTAGTTAATCTATCAAAACAATTGTGATATGGTGTCATTTTAAATTTTTAAAAAATCCATTTGATCCTGCTTTTTCATTTTTTATAATCATAATTTCTATTGACTATAAATATTTGATTTATTTTTATAGTGCTTTTACCGAAAATGTTAGTAAAATATATTTTTATAAAGTATGTTAGTATAAATATATTTTTCACAGAAAATTTCACATTTTCATTTGGAAGAATGCTACATGGAGGATCAATTTCTTTAAAAGTCTAAAATAAATACTATATGGTTTTATATTATGAGGTCAACACTTTATATTATAAACCTATATAATAAATAAGAGCTTTTATCTTTTTATTTTGCATAGAAAATTTAAATACATCTTTAATTTTAAAATTAATTTTTTTTAAAAAATTAAATTTCAGAACTAAAATTTAAACAACAAAAACAGAGCAACAGTTGTGAGACGTATATTTTAATTTAAAGCATCAATTTCATTTTAAACGGGAATTATATACATTTAAATACAAAAATTAAATACATCTTTAGTTAAAGAAAAACTTCCTCTTTTTTAAAAATTAAATGTCAGAACTAAAATGTACGTAATGAAGACAGAGCAACAGTTGTGAGACGTGTATTTTATTTTAAATCATCAGTTTCATTTTAAATTAGAGAAACGAAAATTATACACATTTAAATACAAAAATTAAATACAACTTTAATTTTAAAAAACTACCTCATTTTTTCAAAATAAAATTTCAGAGCTAAAATTTAAGTGATAAAACCAAAGCAACAGCTATGAGATGTGTATTTTATTTTAAAACATCAATTTTGTTTTAAATGGGAAAATAAATGCATTAGTTTCTCTTTTTCACACTATTAACAGGAATTATTTTTCTAAATTATTCATTCTGTTATTTCTCATACCGTTTATATTTTGATAAGTAAAGAATTGAACCATTTAAATTCCTCGAATTTGATTGGCATTCATTTATTAGGTAAAGCATAACAAATAAGGTAGCTAAAATGGGTTGTTACAGAGCATGCGCTATATAGCATCGTACACTTTCCTGAACCAACTGGTCGATGCTATGAAGCTCCCTCTTCCGGAAGATACGGATGCTGTGAAAGGTTTCGAAGAAAAATCGTTCGACTACGTACTATATTCCGTTGCTGACTAGATCGGCAAATAAACAACGTCTGTGCATGCTCTATTTCATCGCAGGTGGGGATGAATGAAATTTTCTGGGAAATTGATATTTTCAGAGTTTTTACTGCTTTTTGACAGTTTTTTCCGTTCGATGTTACACGAAGAGATTTATTTAAAAACTTTTAAAAATTCTAATGCAAATTTGAAGGAATATTTTTAAAAAAGAATTATTTTGGAGGATAAATTATTATGTTAATAAATTTCTTATTAATATTTAAAAATTATAAGTGTCATTAAATTTTCTAGTAATATCTGAATCGTTTAGAAGCCAATCAGTAGTTAAATAATCATGTTTTGATATTTTTCGTATTTTTCTGAATTTTTGTGGAATCAGTAATTTTTTTTTTAGTTATATAAGTATTTACTTATGGCTCCGGTTTTTCCTAGGTCAGTATATGTTAATAATTATTATAGTATGTTATTTAATATATGATTGTGTATTAAAAACATTATGAGTTTTTTTTTCTCAATTTCTTTATTTTATCTAATTATTTCTGATTGGCAGATTTCTGTTATAATGATAAACTGATTAATATACAAATAGATGATTAAACGTGAAAAATTCATATTCATATTGTTTAATGATAATTAATGACATGAGTACGATAGTGACAATTAATAAAATCCTAAATAATTTTTATTAAAAATATTTCTACTCAATTATCGAACTACTCAATTATCTAAATAATTTTTATTAAAAATATTTCTACTCAATTATCGAACAGCTGAGCAAAAAGAAAGGGTTGGAATTATGGTTGAACTTTAATCTTTAATTGTGATTGCGAAGAACTTGGAGATATTAATTGACATTTTTCTAATTCTAATAAAAATTTATTAATATTTAAAAATAATTATAGTAATTTCGGAAGCAAAGCAATTACAGTTTGAAACTGCGGATTTATTATTTGTAACTGCTATTATAAGTTATTCGCCGACTTTTAAATTATATAAAATAAAGAAAAATAAGACATTCCTTAAAAAAATTCAGAAATACAAGCAATAGTAATCTGATCCATACATAATGCCAATTAAAATTTCTTAATTCTTTCTTTCTTATACAATAACCAGACATCAGAAAGTATTCAAAAATTCTACTCTGAACTTAGAAGTTTTTTGAATGCAATGAATTGAATTGTATACAAAACCGTCATTAATAGAGAGATGCATTGACAAACTAAATTATTAAAAAGTATAAAATACTTTAAGCAACTTAACATTTTTTCTAATTATTTTTTTAGCATAAAATACAATTTAAAACATTAACATGTAAATTATGATCGATCTAAAATTACAAATTCTCTAAGAATTTAAAATTTATATTTATTCATTTAATTTTGAAATTGTTTTTATTTTTCGCTTCAAATGACGCCATTTTTTTTTTTCTTTCTTTTTTTCTTTTCTTTTGCAGAATACTGACAACGGAAATTTATATTTTTTAGCTTGAAAGGTGCAATTTGTAACACAAGTAATAAGACACCTACTGAAGTTTACCATTATTTATTTCCTTTTTTCATTTAAAGCGATTTAATGAGATGCGAGTCTAGTTCGAAACATCGAATCATGATAATGGTCTACCTTTAAATCATTTTAGAAATTTTACTTTTATTTATAGAAAAGATAACATGCATATATAAGAAATGTATTTAGTATCGTTGCAAAATGTTTTATATAAATACAGTAAATAAAACAATGAAAAGTATTGTAGTAGAACGTTTGGCCATAAAATGACTTTCCCGGTTTAAAGATACTAAAATTAATTAATGAAATGGAACCAAACTTGATCTACACAATGTGAAAGTCGTAATCGTGAGGAAATAAATTTCGGAAAAAAAAATGCCCCATAAACTGCTGATGCAGAATCTTGCATCCAGAGATTTGCACACTGAAACTGCTGTACGAGGATCATAGGACCTTAAAGTTGGTTAATAAAAGATGATTTTCAATCAGTTCCTTACAATAGTTATACATTCCTGAAAGTGCAATTTTATCACTGTAAAATTAATGAAATTCTACTCAATCCATTTTCCGTGCGTTTGTTGCGACTTTTATCGCTCCCACAGGTCCCAAATGTATCTTTTACGATGATTTTAGTAAATAATTTTATGTGTGTGTGTGGGTGGGTGGGGGATTCAGTTCCCATACTTTTCCCAAACTGTATACAGAAAGTGTCTTTATTCCGTTCATTAATTTTAATTTTAGACGCTTCCAAACAGGCAAATCATTTCATAGCAGTACTCACTTAATAATATTTTCAAAATAATAAATACATATTATAAAAGAAATCAAAATAGGCTTTCCAAAAAATAGTCAAAAAAGATCATTAGTTTATTTATATATATACATATAATAAACAAGAAAAATTTTGAAAATAAAAAAAAAGTATCAGTGAAATAGCGGTATTTTTAAATATTATAATGGTGCAAAAATCGTTCTTGAGCGATAATATACTTCAAAGTTATTGAGAATTTATCCCAAAAGTTGTTGAAGCTATTGACATTAATATTTCAATTAAAATTTGATTAAAAATCTAAACAAATAAACTAATTATCTTTTTTGATTATTTTTTTGGAAATCCTATTTTGATTTCTCTTATAATATGTATTTATTATTTTTAATTCAAAATATTATATTTTATAATTTAAAATAACTTTTTACTATCTCACATACAAAGTGCAGAAAAGTATTGCAATCGTCAAATAATTAGAACTCGAAATTTTGATGAATCTTCGTGTTTCAGATCTCCTTGAGTTCAAAAAACACATTTTGGGAATTTGTTTGTCTATCTTTCTGTAAACATGGTAACTCAAAAACGCTTGGAGTTAGATGAATGAAATTTGGTATATGGTTTCTACTCAAAATTTTTGATGAAGTTCATTTTGTCGAACTGTGCGAATGTAAGTTAATAACTAGAAAATGAAGAGATATATAAAATAGATGGATAAAATTCGGTACATAGATTTAACATCTAAAGTATTAATATCTATCGAATTTGTAATCAAATCCATGCAGCATTTGACCGTCTGTCGGTCTATACTTTCACAAGCATGTAGACGTCACAACTCGAAACTGCAACGACTTAAACATATGAAATTTGATACACTTAAGGTTCTGTGTCAAATTTTAGTTTTAATCGTTCGGAGAAAAAGCGTTCAAAATGCACATTCAATTTTCTATTGCTTATGTATTAACCACAGTCCAGCGATGAATCGCCAAAAATATGTTAAGATCTATGGACTCTTTCGTATGTATTGTTCGCCAATGGCATATGGTTACATCTATTAGACATTGTTCATTTATTAGAGTTAAATTTCAATTGATTTTCAACTAAAACCCTTTGATATTAATCACCCAATACCCAAGAAACAAATGCGCACCCACATTCTTCCTTGTAGTGAATTATGAAAAACTTTTTCAAAATGCATTCCGAAATCGTCTAATTAATGTCGTTTCTGATTCATTACATTCATCATTCGTTCTGAGTTCTGAGTCATTACATTCATCATTTCTGAGTCATTACTCATCATTCGTTTTGTCAGACATATTTGCGTTTTCTTGTTGAATAGTTTTGTCGAAAATGTGTTAAGGTTACATGTTGAATTCCATTAATCTGGCTTATTATGTGTGCGTTTTTTACTCTTAAATAGGCAATCAATCTTCCTATGAAAGGAATTAACGCAAAGATTTACGATTTTAGAACAAAATCTAGATGCTAAAATCCCAGCATCTATTTGAGTCTATTCCGTCCAGCTAGTTTCCCTTTGGGACAATCATGTTTGCGTATACACAGATGATAATTTAAAAATATTTTTTTTTTCTTTTGTTAAGTACAGCTAAAACGCCAAAATTCATCAACATCTTAAATTTTCTTTCCGATTTCTTTACGATTATAATGTTCTTGGTTTCTTCGTTTATGAGAAAGCAAAGGCAGAAGAACAAATGATTGGTGAAAATGAAAAATGAACAATTCATTAAGAATATTTGTTGGAAGTTAAAGAATTAAAGCGATGAGTAATTTTTTATAGTCTGATAGAAAGAAAAAAAAGTAGATTTATCTTCGATTCTAATCATCTTATTTGTTTTTTAAATAAATTGTACTTCCCCTCTTCTCGTATTTACGATTCTGTCTTTAGCAACGATTCCCGTATTTACGATTCTGTTGTTAACAAGACTTATTGCTCGTGTTTCGCAGATTTCCAGGGCATTTTTTTTATCCTCATAAATGATTATCTGCAAATTATATATTTCCTTAGCATATACTTCTATTCCTCTGATTACTTAAGAAGTATCAATGAGGGTAACTATATATTTACTTCCTATGGAATACAATATTATATTTAATTACTTTCTCGTATACGTAGTATAGAGAAAGTATAGTATTAGTCAAAAAATTCGAACGCGAGATTTTGACGAACCTCCACATTTTAGACTCCTGAGTTCGAAAAACACAATGTTCATCCGTCTATCTGTTACAAAGATAACTCAGAAACGCTTTGGGCTATACAGTTAAAATTTAGTATACAGTATTAATATCAAATTTGCAGATTTCTATCAAATTTTGAATCAAATCTGTTCAGTGAAAGTCGGTCTGTCAGACTGTTTGAATATAAGTTAACACGATAATTCCAAAACGAAGAGAGAGATATAGATAAAATTCGGTACACAGATTTAATATCTATAGTGTAGACATCTACCAAATTTTCAGCTTAAGCCAATTATATTTTGACCGTCTGTCGGTCTGTGCTTTCAGAAACAAGTAAACACGATAATTCAAAAATACAATGACTTAAATATATCAAATTTGGTATGAGATTTTGTGACTAGAAGTGCAGTTTTGTGTCAAATTTTTGTTTCAATCGATTGAGAAAAATGTGTCTAAAACACACATTCGATTTTTGGATACTATTAACGCACTTCAGGGATTAATCGCCAAGTCATTCGCCATGGATGCCACGATAGATTCAGTAAAAATGCTAAGTTAATGTTTTGTAATTATTGTATGCCACTGCCATGTAAGACATTCTATTAGAAGTGTGCGAGAAAGTTTTGGTGAGACTACTTCCGCTGGCTTTTTAAACCTATTTTGCTGACCCGATCCGTCTTAAGAAACCAGCAGATAAGTTTGAGGGATGCTTATCAATTTTTCTGTCTATTTTAATATCATATCAAAGAATGATTGTTGCATTCTGTAACTAAATACAAAGTTTCTTGTCCCTCTTGTTCAGAATGTTGCGTTCTTTTGAACAGTTGCTAATGAGAACGGCGCTCTGCTGACCATGCGTGTCCTCACCACTCACCTATTCCTGTCTCAAAAGACGCCTTTCATCCCTCCTTTATTAATGAGCAGTCACCTCATTAGTTCTGTAATAGCTATTACCACAAACCTCGAAAGAAGACCGAAGAATTCACTTCTCAATGAATGTGCAATTCATCGGTTTTGTTTCCTAATAGTTTTCATGAAATATGGGATTCACAGATCTTCCGAAAATACAAACTGGCAAATACAAAATTCCTACATTAATTCTCATTATTATATTTTTTTTATATAAATCCATCGAACAAGAGTTGTAGCGAGGATAAGTGACCACCGGAGCATAATATTCTTTTTTTTTTTGCCTCGCTTTTTATCAGTGATGTAGCAAGTATAAATAGTGTCCGGAACATGATACTAAATTTTTTTTATATACTCATTATATTTTATTTTAAAAAGTCGTATAAATTCATGAAAGACATGCTTCAAGATAGACTCTGGTCCCCAGAATAAGTATATCCCTTGCTTCACTCTTTGTTACGCCACTGCCAACGAGACTGATATAGCCAGTTCCATTCTGTTGATAATTGTGAATTCGAGGAGTAAATTATTTTATATTAAGCAACAACCAATTAATTTAATTTTTTTATTAAAATATTTAATATGTTATTATAATCTGCTTAATGATGATTAGCTCCAAAAAAAACCTTCTAATAACCATTTTTAAATAATTTAAAATTTATTAATAAATAAAACCAAAATATAAAAGCTATTAATTGTATGCAAGTCAACAAGGTAAACATGGTGTGATGATGAATACAAACTGACATTGGGCACTGTTTCTTAAAGTTTTCTTCACTGTTTTTCTTTCTTTTATACTCATCATATTTTTTATATATATAGGCTATATCTTCATGGAATGAAACATAAAAGAAGTAGGAAGTTGGACCGGATAAAGTTTTCTAAGAGTCGTTAAGCAATGCAAATCTAAATCCAACTTGGAGGGGCCCTTTTTCCCTCCAAGCTTTTAAAAACCAAATATTTTTTTACCGAGTTTAAGTTAATCTTAATATTATTAGTTGTAGCAAATTTTGACAAACTGAAATAGCAAAATATTTATTTAATTGCAGATCACTTTCTAAAAAGTTGGATTTAATATACCAAGTATAAAAAATGTACAAGTAAAACTTTAAATAAAATAACAACAACAAAAAAAAAAAGCCTTTTTCAACCCAATCTCAATAATATTTAATAATAGAATCGGACATTTTTTTAAAACTACAAAACATTATATTTCTCTTAGAATTATAAAATAACATAATATAAAATTGTAAATAATAATTAGTTAAGTATTTTATTACAATAATGCTCCAAAATTAATTTAAATTAATACTTAATATTAATTTGAGAAAGCTCGATTGCACAGCTTTTATAATTAAATGAAACCGAAAACATTTTAAAATATAAAGCATTTCGAGACTCATGGCCCCTTAAAGTTCGAGGCCCCAAGACCTACTCAAAATTGTTACCGACCAATTTTGTTTAGTAAACAATTGCCTACTAAACAAAAGACACTTTTCGTCCATCTTCCCTACCTCCTCCAGTTTTTCAAAAAAATTAGTCAGAGATCATATTCAACAATTATATCGTTAACACAGCAAAGACAGTTTAGGAGCTAAAATTTTTAACTTGCTAGTAGCTTACGAAAGGAGAATGATTTTACAATGAATCCTTAAAGAACGTGAACTTCATTTAAGAAAGCCTTTTTCTTTTTCCTTTTTTGTTTGTATCCTCACCTGCTTCTTTGCATTAAACCATTTAAAAACATAACTTTCTCCCAGATCGTGTTATTTATCGGTGGTTTTCTTCTGATGATATTAATGCATATTTTACTTCTAAGTTGAATAAAATAAACTTTCATTAAAATAGCATAATGAAAGTTTAGATTTTGTGTAGAGTACCAAATACCAAACTAATATTCAAACTATCTTTATTTTTCAGCATAATCCTACGACACTAGTTACTGACACTTTTTAGCATTTTAGAAGTTCGACGGCAATCTAGCCCATGAATTTAGGCAATTGAGGCCAGTGCATTATACATTTCGGGTCAGCTTGTGAAAAAAATATTGAAGGATGGTGTACTGCGCATACTTTAGCAACACAAGTCCATTTCCTAAACAGCAATGGTCTCCGCAAAATTTCCTCAAATACTATCTAAGAATTATACTTGTGTATTATTAACAATATACCACTGATGAAAAATAGTTAGGAAAGAGCCTACTTGCGTAAGATCTTTGATGATTTTTTTTTGGAGATTAATCGCTGGAATACAGAAAATACACAAGTACCAGAAAATCTAATGTGTATTTTGGATGCCTTTTTTTACTGTTAATTGCTCCAAAATTTTACACAGTACAATTGTAGCTCCAAAATCATAAACTAAATTTCATATACTTAAGTCATTGTGTTTTAGAGTTTTCGTGTTTAGAGTTATGCGCTATTGAAAATAGAAAGAGACAAACTATCAATATATAGACGGATCTGGCTTCAAATTTAATACATATTTACATTTTAGATGTTAAATATATGTAACAAACTTTATCCATTTAGCTTTCTTCTTTTTGTCATTATGGTGCTAACACATATTTGAAAAGACAAACCGATATATTTCCACTGAATAGATCTCATTCAAACTTTGGAGAAGAGACCATGTACCAAATTTCATATCTAACTCAAAACGTTTTTGAGTTACCGTGTTTGCAGACTGACAAACGAACGGGTAGACAGGCAAACATATGCCTAAAATGTGCTTTTAGAGCCCAGGGAAGTTTGATAATGATTTGTCGAAATATCGAGTTTGCATTTGTTGACGATTACAATTCTTTTTCTGTCTCGTTTACTTTGTGAACGAGAAAGTAAAAAAAAAGTAGACAACAAACTATCTAGTCATTGAAGTACCAATGCAAATGAAAATCAAAACCCAGAGACACAAGTCATATTTATGAGTCTCTTTTTAAGGCACTTGAATTTTGACATGATAATGTTTTCAGACCTGTATGGTTTTCTATAAATCATCATATGCATGGCGAAAAAAAATCATTCCAAATGATCTATAGTGCAAATGTTTGGGTGTAGAGTTATCATATTGGACCCACAATTACTTCTTGAATAGTAGGTACTCAACATCATAGGAGTTTTCAAAATGTTAATTAAATTTTTAATTAAAATTCGATTGAATTCTTATATTTTTACTCAAGAACTTGGTAATAACGTATTTCATATCATTTTTAAAAATCAGTTTTTCAATGATGCCCATGTTATTTCTTTAAATTTTCTATCTTATTTTAATAAATTTTTAAGTATATTTTGAATCAAAAATTTTCAGAGTTTTTAATTACTGGATTCATATCCCCTCTAAGTCAATTAAAGATGATATTAAATATATTATTTATTGTGTGTATGCTATCGCTTCAATAGAATCAAGAATGAATTTTAAAAATAAAACGAATGTAGTCAAAATATTTGTATGCTACATTTCGGACTACAGGTTCGAAATTCTTTAAATTATCTTTCTTTTAATTTATGTGCTGATAATTCAAATAATTTTATCACGTTTAAATCTTTTTCCAGGGAATCTTTAAAATCTTTTATTTAAGTTTTATTGTTTTAGCGAATATTTAGAGTCGTATACCGAGTTCATTTAAGTTAATCTAAGTATTTATTATATATCAAGAATGATTTGAAATGGAACAAACAGTCAGGTGCTTTGATCAGTAATTCAAAACAAATATCGTTTTATTTCTGCAAGCATATTTAGCTTGCAAAACTTAGGAAATGACTTTTGATTTAAAATATTTTCAAACAACTTTTAACTTTTGTAATGTATTAATCCATTATGAAGTCCTTCCATATTTTAAACAAAAGTTAAAGAATTACCGGGATAGAAAATATTCTATTTCTTAAATTAACGAACTCTATTTGAAAGTTGGCTCCACGGACAAAAATTAAATTTTCAGCAATAATTAGATTACTAAGACGATATCTGAGCTAGTATCCTACTTTTCAAACCAACATATCAGCGATGTATGTTCGAACAGGATTAACTAAGCCTTCTAGGGTTCCTAATGCAGTGCAAACCTCAAATCTTGATGTCCCTTTTTCTCTCCAAACTTGCAAAATTCAATTTCTTTTAGCGATTTTTAATCTTTATAAAAATAGTTTAAAGTAGTAAATTTTTACCAACGCAAATAACAAAATGTTTAATTGCAAATCACTTCCTAAAATGTCGGTTTCAATATATCGAGAATAAAAAAAACAGCTTGTTGGGATTTAAAAGCAATTTTAACAAAAATAGCCATTACTCCCCCCCCCCCACACCGTAAGAAAAAGAAGACAGATTTTTTTTTTAAATCTAAACTATCTTGACTTATAATGAAGAGGAATTTGTGTTTTTGATGCAGTGTGAGTACAGACAAGAGCGTTTGACACACAGCTACCAAACTTGTCACATATTATATATATATATAATATTGAAGGGCGAGAAGTGCTCTTCTGAGCGATTTTTTGAAATTTTAATTAATTAAAGATTAAACGAAATTTTAGTGTTTTCCCAAACATAACATCTGAAAATATTGCAGTACTAGAATAATTTTTACATAACCTTAAAATTAAAAAAAAAAAAACAAAAAAAAAAATTCTTTTTAATAATATTAATTTTTTAACATATAAATCAAGCTTATATTTTCAATCAATATTAAAAAAAATATTCTAAGCATATTTTCCAACAATTTATTTCATACAAAATAAAAATAAAATTTAACTTGCGCGAGAATCTTAAACGTGCGTGGGAAAAAATATGTTTTACCAACATGTTGATATCACGTTGACAAAAACTCAAATTAAAAGATTAAGTTAACTCATGTAACAAACAAAACAGAAAAATATCGTTTTCAGCTCGTGCCTCAAATAAATGAAAAACATGACACATAATATTTTCTAGAGAAATAAGCTCCAAAAAATAAAAGGCTTCTATGAATTTTTAACTTCGTTTCATTTCCATCCCGGGAGGCATGATTTTTTGTACAAGCAGAAGCGATGAGCACAGCACAACGTGAAATCAGGAAAAGTTAAAAGAAAGGGCATATCCAATTGCATATATATATATATTTACTTCGGTCATTAATGGCAGTCATTTAATAGTCATTAAGGCAGATTTCAAGATAAAAACGTTTGGGATGAATTTTTTGAAAAAACCCTCTAAAATAGTTATATTTTTGCATAAAAGATTGAAAAAACATTTACGAAACAAAAATATACTAATTAAGTGGCAAAGTTTTGTAAAAATTGTGGTTAAAGGTATCTCTTTTAGGGAGTCCAAGAAAGAGGTGCAAAGCAAAAGTCATCAAGTTTAAAGATTTATCAAATGATTTCTTAAAATTTTGCCGGCAGCTTACGAAATAAAAAATAGTTCCTCAACTAAAAAATAAGCTGAATTTCTATCAATTCTTTAAATATTAGGATTCAACTGACAAATAACATGAACTTTTTATTTTTTTCTCATTGTAAAAAGCTAAAACAGTTATAAAATATTTCTAAATCTTTCTCTCTCTCTCTCTATATATATATATATACATTAGATTTTAATTTGTGACGTTTTTCGTAAGAAAATTCTATTAAAGATAAGAATATGAGAAATCATCTAAAAATAAATAGCATTATGTAAATGCAAATATAAATATCAATGTAACTTCCCTAAAAATAGATTTAGAAACAAAATTCAAATGGCTTTATAAAATATTATTATATATATATATCTGTTCAAAGATTAACAATATTAAGTTAAAAAAAATCATAATTTCGCAAAAAAGATTTTTTAATGTAGACACACCTATATTAAGAAAAAATGAAATTTTAAATGGTAGATCAAAAATAACCAATATTACAGATAAGATATCAATAAGAAAAAATGAAAGAAACATGAATTTAGTAACGAGATAATCTTTTATTTAAACTTATTTTACAAAGAACACAATGCTGATGATAAAATTTCAAACAATGAACAAACATCTTTCTTTTGAGCAATCGAGCGACTAATTATTCTCCTGAATTTGTGCAAAAATGAAAACATATGGGATAAATACAGATTTACAAATAAGCGAACAAGGGGAAAATATAACACATACGGAGTGAAATATGTCCATACATTTTACAGAATATTCAACATAAAGAATACACTGTTTTTGATAACTTTGGATAGTATAGTCAGTCTCAGAAATCAAACATCTATCAACACAGCAAAATTGCAACTTATTACTATTACAATAATTAAGTAACCACAAATAAAAACAATCAATATAAAAGCTTAATCATTATTCTGTAAGAAAGATTCACATTTTTATAACTATTTCTTAATTATTCATTCTTATACAGAACAGTGGAAAATGACAACTGTGGTAAATGTCTCTTAGTAAAAAAAGTTAAGTAAGCAAAGATCAATTGTATTTATTAAAAAAATGTGCTACTTTAACTAGAGTTTATGTTCGATGCATAAAAAGTGAAAGGCTTTCTTTACAGAAAAGTTTTCCAAGAGTTTAAATAATTTATTTGAAAATTTTACTTTTTCATTGATACATCAATTTTTATTTTTAATGAATGGCAGAAACAGTTTTATTTAAACCAAAAAGAATAATTAATGTATAAAATAATACTAAATAAAGGAGTATTAGAAAGCTTAAAGGGAAAAAAAAAGAAGTAGAAAAAAAAAAAACAATTTTGAAAGATTCTAGATTGTTTCAAACGTAATGCTTATTGTTGAAAGCATGTTTACACTCAAACTTAAAAAGTACAGAAAGTAAAACAAAAATGTAAAACAACTTTTGAAATTGTAAATACATGAACAAATAAAGATATCAGAGAATACTTGTGAAATATTTAACAGTTTTTACAAAATGCTGAGATTTGTATAAAAATGGCAAAAATTTTCTTTGCCCTCAAAGCATACAGCTTTTTTTCAAAATAAAAATTATATAAATCTCAAAAACTTTTGTGATTGGATAGGATATACACCTATACATGGGAAAAAAACTATAGTGTACTTACATTAAAAAGTGTTCAAAAATATTTTTTCATCATTTACCACCAAACATGTATTATTTACAGCATGTTTAGCTTCCTATAATTATAGGAAGCTTTTCAACAAAAAGAATCACATAATGAAATCAATGTTTCCACCAAATATATTTTAATACATTGACAGTGATAAAAAATATATAAATTTTCTCTAAAAACTATAAACGAAAATTTTTTAAAACAAAATTTCTTTTGGATATAAGAAGAGAATAATATTTTACAGAATGAGAAGTGCTCTGTACAAAAATGGCAGTAGAGAATATTTGCATTGTGGTTTTCATGATCACATTTCCGACAATGCAACTGCTGGTTCACGCATGACTGCAAAAGTAATTGTACTTACATTATCATAAAATACAAGCCATTTTGATTTATGGGAGAGAATCCATTTGGGTGATTATGGAATAAAAATAATAATAATACTTAAACTATTTATAATGCAAGATAAAACAATTTTATTTTCTTACTTTTGAAGATATTCGATTCAAAATCTGCAAAAAATTATTTAGATTTCAAAAGTTTTTTCAACAGAAATATTTTATTTTCACCTTTGATATCATTTAATTGAAGATACAATAAATTTATTAAAACAAAAAGTACAAAATTTTCTTTTCTTTCTGAATGAAAGAAAAATCAAATATTCATATCTGGTAGAAAAATAATTTTCTACCAGATATTTATTTATATAAAACATTTTTATAAATATCCCTGTAAATACATACAAAAACAATTAATTTTCATCACCCATGGAGCCTGTAGTCAAATGTCCAAAATAAAGGATAGTGCTATTATATTTATATACAAAAAACAGTCAGCTCATGACTTGAGCTTTACGTGCAAGCAGAAGATTCGGAAATGTTTATTTTAGATGAAAACCACAATGCAATTCAGACTCTACTGGTGTATTTTGGACATTTTGACTACAACTCTCCCATAAACAGAACAAAAAGCCCTAGAGCACGTCAAGTTTCTCAAAATGTCATTTCATTTATCAGATGAAACACGTCTTTAAGAATAAATTGTATTGAATGAATTTTAAAAACATTTTAACGGCTACAATATATTTTGATTTATCAACTCTTTTATCATAAATTACATCTGCTACCATCGGGATTTATTCAACAAAACCTCTCTACTATGTGAAAAGTTTTAAGAAAAATCAAATCTTAGATATAATCAATTTAATCTTAGATCTTAATCAATTCACTGATATGATTTATTCAATATTGTTTAATTTCAGAATCTTTTCTGTGTTATTAATAAAAAAAAAATACTTTTGAGAATTTATACAAACAGCAGAAAAATAGAATAATGATTGTTCAAAAACATATGGCACACACAATCTGTTGTATCACAGTGGAAGCTAACCTGAAATTTCAACAAAAATTTAATTACAAAGCAATTTATTTTCAAAGTTAAACAAACAGGTGACTATTTGGTAATTTCAATAAATTTTAGGAAAACTTCTTCAAATATTGTTATATTTTTTCATGTACAAAAATACACAATAATATCTAGATAATATATTTAGTATTGAAATAAAATTAGTGAGCCTTTGAAATTATAAAAGAGCATTAAAAAACTAAATTATTCATATTAAAAATTAAAATGCAATTCTGGTTAAGAATTTATCTTCTACTTGGGCCAAAGCCAAATAATGCATTTCTTCCATTGATCTTGGGGCTTATTTCCTAATAAAATTAATTTTAAAAAAAAGAATTGAAAACAAGATTATTGGCACTGGGTATTTATAACTTTTTTTCATCTATGTTTATAAGAATTCCATGATTCTTTAATAATTTTATTTACATAAGAAAACAAATTAACTTCTGTAGGCACGGATAATTTTGTAAAAAAAGAATTATAATTCAAAACAATGAAATATAGCTTACACATAATATATTAATGACAAATACTTTAGAGCATCTTTATTGGAAAAAAACATTAAATAAAATGCAAAAACTTGATAAACTTTTTCTGCTTAAATACAAAATGAAGACAATTAAAAACCAAAACATGATAAGAAACAATATGATAAATAATATCTCTAGTAATAGATTGGCATATACAATGCATTTAAAGCTGAGAAGAAAAAAGATGTCAACAAGTCCAAAAATATTCAACTGAAATAATAGATGTAAATCTACATAGAGTATTATAACAGGTTCAAGAAGTAACATTATGACATTCACTGTATCATATAAAATTCTTAATGACAAAAAAATAGTTTTCTTTTTTTCTGATTCATGTACAAAAATGACAAATGCAAATATGTACATAATATCCACATATCTTTTTACATCGACCCATTGGAACAAAACGGGAGAAAATAGGACTCAGATGAACGATGCACTAAAAATAAATTTCGAACTAAGGAAACCGCACCGCTCACTGAGTTGTTTTGTTCTGTTAAAAGTCTGCTCCAGAGCTGCTATTCTCAAGAGACACTCATTCATTCTTTTGGCAATAGAGCTCTTTGAGGGATTTGAGCTCTTCAATGAGCGCCTTATTCTGGTTCTCCAGTACAGCAACACGATTCTCCAAACATTTGATGTACTCTTTTTTCTTCCTTCGACATTCTTTGGCTGCTTCTCTGTAAGAATAAGCAAAAGAATTAAAAATACACAACAACATTAAATAAAAATGTAGAAATATCAATTGTAGACTAATATAATACAAATTCATTTTTCTGTAATGGTCCTGTATAATTCAGAATATTCTTGTATCTTGGTTTTGAATATTCAGAATATATAAGGACCTTTCAGGACTAATCTACTGGTAGTCTTTTACATTTTTATGTCAATAAGACAAACATTATAAAAAAGTATATAAGTACGACAGATAGCTTATATGTTCCCATGATATCAATAATCAAAGCTGATTAAATAAATGTTCACTAAAAAAGATTGAGCCTTTCATTATTAGTAATTAAAAGCATGTTTATATTTCATTGATTTAAAATATACAAATTTCAACAAAAGAATAGAATGAAAAGGGATTAATTTAAACCCCCCCCCGGTGAAATATGAAGAAAAAAATATAAATGTTGCATAGTGTTCAGTGTAATATATGTTCAACAAGTGTAACATATTTAAATGGCAAAAATAAACAAAAATGTCATAACAAAAGTTTGTTATAATTGTATAATTTTTTTAATTATAAAACATTCAAATAATACTTTTTTTTTTTATTCATTAGTATCTAACAGTCATGTAAACATTAGCATTTGCACTTCTTTCAAGACGAGATAAAAGATTCATAGAATTGCACTATTCAACTGTAAGACAAATACACGAAGGAAATTATTTAGTTAATACTTTAGGAACATTCAATCACAATACAATAATTCTCAACTAAAAAAATGCCAGCTCTTTCACTATTCTTATAAAACAGCAATCAAAATGTCATAGCCTTTTGCAACAGATGTATAGGTATTCCTACTTATATATGAAACATTTCAAGAAAATACAAAAACAAAATTTAGATGTATTCTATATATGCATGTAGAATTTTACAAATATTGTTTAAACTGCATAAATCATGTTTATTTCACTAACATGATAATCAGTAGGAGAAAAAGTGTTGTTCTTTTGACTAATTCAGTCTGTTCTAACTAGCGACAGAAATTTGGAAGTTTGCATTTTTAATACAAGTATTTCCATTATTTGTTTAAATTAGTTTGTTGCTGTTTGAAATAAAAACTTTTATGAATAAAACCATAATATAATCTCACTGCATTGAAAAGAAGGCATAACAAAAATGACTGCTGCATCATAACATTTTTTTGATACTATTAAGGAACAATATTAGTGAGTACAATGCATTACAAGCAGATTAATAAACTTATTTTATACAAACTCTGGGTTTTCTATTCTTAACCAAAAAATGAGCAATAAAAGTTCAAATATGAAACTTTATCATTATTGACAATTGCAATGTGTTGTTCCCTTGATCACGTCAGAAATCCAATACTTCTTATTTAGAAGAAACTAGAAATACTTGTAACAAGATGTTTCTTCAAACTGTGAGAGAATTATTAATGTATATGTGTCATTTCTATATGATTTTTGATAATATGATCTGTTACAAGTAATTTCTATTTAAATTTTAAAAATAAATGTCATGACAAGTAATAAAGAATTAAATAAATTTTCTCTTATTGATATTATTTCCCACCCAATTTCTATGGATTGAAAGTTTATTACGGAAGGAATGATAAATTAAAGTATTCGAGTTTAACTATATTATCTAAAATTTGATACACAAAATTGTGTGATACCTTAATTCTAAGAGGCTTAATCTTTAGATAATTTAGAAAATTGAGTAAGAGATGTAAGTCTGGCGAAAAATAAGAAAGAAATAAAAATAAAAGAATTTATAAATGTAGTATTCTTTTTTGATATTTCCTATTACTAAT
This sequence comes from Argiope bruennichi, assembly GCF_947563725.1. Taxonomy (NCBI): domain Eukaryota; kingdom Metazoa; phylum Arthropoda; class Arachnida; order Araneae; family Araneidae; genus Argiope; species Argiope bruennichi. The sequence continues at coordinate 49,892,854 of NC_079154.1, read as the reverse complement.
TTTGCAATGTGTTTGGCTTATGAGTGCCATTTTTTTTTTAAGGGAGTTCCACTATGGATTGCCAATAAAAATTCAGAGGAACAATAGCCACAAGTTGAAAATCTTGCTAGTTTTCTAAACAAATGAATTCTAAAAATAATTATAGACATTTCTTTCAAACTTTCAAGTTGAATAAAGGTTTTCTTCAATTATTACATATCAGAACAATGAATAAACTTCAAAACAAATAAATCTTTTTAATGCTGTGGAATTTTGTAAATAACATCTTATTTACAAAAACTTGTTTTAATCGAAAATATCTTATTATTTAATTCATTAAAAGTCGTTTTCTAATTTATATTACTTTTCATAATAAGTCCAGGTCAAAAGTAAACCATCCTCTGGTCAAAAGTACAAAACGACATTGTACCATTAACCATCATGTAAAGTTAAAAAATAAATAAAGAAATAAATAAAAGTAAAAACTGAAAATTTTGATCTTTTAATATATATAATAAAGGTAGAACTAAGAAGAGTTAAGGTCAGCATTGATAAAAAATTGTATTTAAAATGTAAGTGATATAATTGAAACCAATAAAAAAGAAAATTATGCTGAAAATTGTTCTTTCATTTCCCTTTCCAATATGGGCTAAATTAACAGCAGAAAATTAATTTTCAAGAGCCATTTCTGAAGGCCAGTTAATAATAAAATATAGGCAATTAAGTTAAATTCTTAATTAAGTTACATCACATTATGGAATTATCTATTAATAGTTTGATATATCTTACCTGTTTTTGAGGAGCCTGAGCTCCCTCTTACGAGAAGCCTCCTCTGCCAGTTGTTGGGGATTCTGGATGGTTTGGAGGCTGCCCTGGGAGAGGCCCCCTGTGGGCGTTGATGCACGGATCTGGTACGCCTGCAGGTCCGCAGCAGATACTGTCACTGCAAAAAAAAAGTACAACCATTCATTACAAAATATTTTCGAGAATAGACTGCATTGCTTTAAAATACATTATACACAAACAAAATTTTACAGTTATTTATGTCCTATTTTATCATAGAATTAAATACTGAAATTAGGCTTTCATGTGAAACTATGCATGATCATAATTTTTTTTCTCTTTATAAAATCAGGCACATATTTAGCAAACATGATTTAGCAACATAAAGTTTTAAAATCATTTCAAGTGCCACATTTTTCTTAGCCTTCATATTAATTAAACATCCATTTTCAGTATAGTAATAAGTTGAAGTCATTATATTTGTGAGTGAAAATGCTTAACATTTCAGATATTTTTCTCGGTAGTGATTACTTGGAAAAAAATATACAAATTTTCAAAGAAATCTTAAAATTTTAAAAGAAGCAACAACCATTCAAATGCTACTAAACTGTTTTCAAAATCAGTAGCAACTTCTATGTTCACTTTAATAATAAGTTAAATGAAACAAAGTATTTTAATCATAAAACACCTTTCAAACTTATTTTCTTGAAATCAGCACAATTAAAACAGCCTTCTAATTATATTACAAAGCTAAATATAAAAATTGATAAAAAAAAAATGAGGGTATATTTCAACAAATTTAGAGGGTTAAATAAAAGGATAAGAAAAGTAATTGATTTACAAGCACAGAATGATTTACAAAAGTATTGAATACAAGCACATTCAAAAAGAAAATTACAATTACAAATAATATTTGATTATTTAAAATAAAACTGCATCAATTCCAATATTTAATTTAGTTTTGATAAAATTAATAAATAGTTCCATATAAATTTGATGTCTTTTTAATAAAGAATAAATCAAATTAACAATAAAGCATTTTATTATACAATAAATAATAGTAATTCCTCCCTTATTCTGCACCATTTTGGTTTCCCTTTACCCCCCCCCCAAGATATAAATCTTATTATCTTTTCAAAATGGAGTAATAAAGACGAATAATAAACATATCACAACTAAGAAACAACTTGTATTCCCTTTATTTTTAAAATTCCAGCTGCATTTCATGAACCTTAGTCATCTAGTAGTCGCATGTTTAAAGATAATGAACAAAAGTTTGCATTAATGCCATAATAAGCCGAAGTATTTTTGCTTGTTTACTGTATAATATATATTGAAAAACCCAAAGAAGACTTGACTAAAAGTGCAGCAAATATATATATATATATATATATATATATATGCAACTACTACAATATTATTTAAGGAAAGCATATCAGCCAAGAGTGTATATGCTAATTTTTGCCATTTTTCTATCTTGTAAATCTTAAAATATGCTTAATTATTTGAAGCAAATAAAGGAAATGTAAGAATATACCTATTTTAAATTTGACAAATAATGAAAATGAATCAAACAGTTAGTTACAGATTAATACTTATTTCAATTTATTTATCTAGGATTAATGTAAATTAATTCCATGGTTTAAAATAAGAGTTGATGAGAAATTTTAAATAGTAAAATGTAAAAATGCAATTTTAAAGAAGGTATCTAACCTGGAACAAAAAACTGTCCATCTTGGCCTTGGGTGTACTGGACGATAGCGCTGGCTGTACCACCCCCTGTATTGGTCATTGTTAAGGTCTGTAGACCTTGAATACCACTATCTTGGCTGCCAGTTGCTAGTTGAATAGCTGCAAGAAACAATTCATTATTTTCTAGTTTCTATAGCATTGTTTAGAAAAAGTTGTCATTAACATTCTACATGTAATGAATGTATCATTTTATTGAATAAAATGAAAAAAAAAATGCAATTTTATCATCTAAATCAATGCAAAATGCCAATGCAATGCTTCTAGATGTAGCATTACACAGCCAATAAAAATATACAAAATTAAGTTTTCCTTTTTCTTAAATTATTCACATTCAGCAATTGCAAAATTTATTAAATTATATTTTCAATTAATTACTAATAAGTTATTATTAATTAATATTGCTGCAGGTATCTCATTTGCGAGAAGAAATTTGAATTGATTAGAGACATAAAATCTAAATTTGTAGGCTATTTTCTTTCGTTTTTACACCCAGAAATTTATTTAGTTAAGAATTTAATCTAAAATCAAAGTAAAGCTTAGATTCCATATAGATTTAAATGGATTAAAGAGTTAAAATTTAGACTTTACAGACTGTTTTCTTTTTAAACCTAGAACATTCATCTGATTAAAATGGTATAAAACAGAAGTAAATTCTAGTTAAATTATATCTTCATTTAAAATTTTATATACATAGAAATATTCATTAAATAATTTGAAAATGTTCAATATTGTTACAAAAATTCTTGCTTTTAAAGAAAAATTTTTTGGTGAAGACTAATGCTTATAATAAACTTTAACATATTCAATTTGATTTATTATAATATAATGTTAAACTATCCTATTTGTGGTGACAGATTTCCGATTTTTACAAATATTCGAGATTTCTGGGTAGAGGAAAATGTATACTTGATAAAAATAATATAAAAATATTATAGAGTGTATTAGAGTATCTTTTGTCAAGTACAATTGCACAGATTTCAATCTGTTTTAGTACATTTATTTAGTTAAGCATTTATAAATACAAATGCTAGATCAATATAGATAATAGAAGATGAAAGAGGAAATCATGAATGGCGTTCTAGTTTAAAAAATTGCTATAGTTATAGGGAAATAGTTATACTGGTTCCGACAATTATATTCTTAACTTTTACACATACCAAGATTGAAATGCAGAATGTTAACAATTTAGTAACCAAATCAGGAGAATTATACACAAAGGGATTACATAAAAAGGTGATTGAAAATATTAATGCAAATCATAAGCAAAATTTAAGAGCATTTAAAATTTGTCATGAGTGTTCAAATAATAGATATAATAAGATTCTTTAGTAGAGCTTACTAATAATTACTTCTGTCATAAAGCTATTGAAGCAAATTAATCAGAAAACTAAATACACACACATATAATCTGAAAAAATGTTTAGCATGATGTGACTGAAATTTCACTTGTTTTTGATTTGCAGCAGACACAGAAATATTTTCGTCTTAATGGAAGTAAAGAATATCAACAATAAGATATGTAGTATATTTTTTCAACTATTTATGTCTTACCCTCCTTTCTTTTTAGAAATATACGTTTCAATTACATCCGAGAGAATGTTCAAATATCATGAGAATATTGCATGAATTAGAAAAACGACAATATACTTTGTGTTGAGTTTGAATAAACTTATTGGTTTGCAATCTAAAATAAGCAACAATAATCTTTTGTGTAGAAGGGGCGGCAACTAAAATATTTTTAAAAAATTAATTAAAGAGGGATGAACAAAAAGAAATATAATAGAAATTTGCAAGTTTTTGCATGCAATATGATTATTATTTTGTATAAAGCAATCAAAATGTTTACTATTTAGTTAAATAGGGATTAATAAAATTATTTATTAAGTTCTGTTAAAGATAAGTGTATAAATTATACATAATTAAATTGAAAAAAAAAAAAAAGAAAGAAAAGAAACTTGTGTATCAAATTTCAACAAAGTTTAATAAGGTTGAAAAAGGTGGAAAGGGTTCAAATGAGTAAATAATGAATTCTTCATTAAATTACAAACTTCAATAATAAAAATACTGTGGAAACAGAGCACGAACTGCTTAAAAGAAGGAAATTTATTCCTTTCCTAATATACTATTTTTCAAAAAGAGAATAAGACAGAAAAAAAAGAGACAGAAAAAAAAAGTATCCAGTTAGGTAAAATATCAACATTATATCAAAGAATTTGTTGAATATTGTATGTGATGACCAGCAAGAATTAAAAGAAAATCTTTATAGATATATTTTATGCAATCTTAATTTACTTGGTAATTTCTATCAAGGTAATATTTTGAGACTTAACTTATATATGTGTGTGTGGGAGACCCTAATATTTTTCATTCCTTAAACATAATTATTATTGTCAGCTATCAGTGCACCAAAACAACAGTACCAATAGGAGGAATGAAATGTAAATTAATCTCAAACTAAGTTAAAAGTAAAATTTCTCAGTACATCTTCCTTGAAAAAATAAAAAGTCTGAAAAGACTTTCTATTTCACCTTTGAGTAGTCCAGTTGTGGAATATTGGTTTCCACCCACTGTAATAGTGCTGGCTTCCTGTTCCTGGGTGGCGTCCTGTGTAAGGCTGTGGGGTTCCTCTTCCTTCAGCACAGCAGTGCCACCACCGTCTGTAGCAGACAGTTCGTTCAAGATTTTACGATAAGAAGGCCTTCGTGCTAGGATTTCACGACGCTTCTTGGGGTCCTCAGAGGGTGTTACTAATGTTACAGTGCCGCCGTCCTCATCCTTTGCAGTTGTTATTAACTAAAACAAAGGAATCTTAAGCTATAGTATGTGTTAGAGACATGCACACACAAACACCATATTTTCTCTCTCATAACATTAGCAATAAAATAGGAAATAATTAATTTGAAATGGTTGGAACAGAACTAGATAAATCTCTCCTCCCGATCCAATAATATTAATGATTAAAATTATGCTGGTGATGTATAATCATAAATGCAATTTCTCTTAAAGAAAGAAATTTTCATCTAGAAAATGAAATGTCAAATTCATGTCCATTCATGAAGTGTTGCATTCAGATCAAATATATGGAAATGATATTTATTACTCGAATAATTGTAATTAAATTGTTCTTATTAAAAATGTATTCCACTTTTTTATTCCATATTAATATTATGGGCGATGTATTATTTATAGGCAAAATATCTAAATCTAAAATGTTATTCACAGATACTGTAATTAAGAATAATGCATACCTCTGATTAATCTAATTTTTCTATATACTCAAAAACTTTCAAAATGAAGTGTATATTTTTTAATATGTAGAACAGTAAGTATATATGTATGTGTAGGGGGGGGGGGGTATGGAGGTAAAATAGGAGTTATATTATAAACATATATATTAAATGAATCAAAAGAAAAATACAGGAACACATTCCTTACATAACACTAGATTTGAAAAGAGAAGCAAAATAAATTTATAGATATAATTGTCATGTTTAATAGGCTAAAATTTCCATAATCAAACAGATTAGTCATGGTACTACTAGAAAATAAAAGATCATTTTTTAAATATGTTGCCTTGAATATATGCTTTATTGACTATGCTATTTACAGAAGTTACTAAAATATAAAGTCATACGAACATAATTACTAAGAGACATTATTGCAACAGTGCAAAACTTCAATAAATATATTACTCCAAGAAATTAAAGGGAGATCAGTATTCTATACTAGACTAAGTAAAAAGTACAATCAGTATCATGTCTGTAATATAACGCTGAAAAATCTTGAAGATTTCATTAGTTCAAGTCTTTATTAAAATTATTACAATTCTGATTCTGCCATGGTTTTAAAATGAGTGCATTAAATGAAAAACTGTATGGATAAAAATCATACCTGTACAGGATGAACACTGGCATCACCGTCAGTACTATGAATCACAGAACCAGCTCCAGTTAATTTATTCAGTAAAATTACATTCTTTGGAAGCTGAAAGTAACACATAGTTTATTATAGATATAAATGGTGAAATTACTGAACAAAATATAAATGCATTATTAACTTAAAACTGGAACTCTCAGTAAAATTCAAACTCTCAATTGTTGCTTCACTAAACAACAATTAAAAATTGCACACAAAGGAAAAATATTTCAGTAAGTGGCAAAATCAAGAGAACTTTAAATTTTGTTTTTAAAGTTTTAATGAGCATGTTTGTGGGTGAACTCTTAATTGTAATCAAATCTCATTGAAAATGAGATTGAATAAGATAGTCCTTTCCCTACAAATAAAATAAGCAATTCAGACAAAAAAATAATTTTTTTATTATTCATTGGTTCCAATGTTATTTAGTTCAACAATTTTTTAAAAATTACTCTTGGTTTTGTCATTTACAGTCTTTGATATGGTGATTGCATATCGTTATTTCTATATAAAAATTTATTTTTTTATAAACTTTGGAAGTATTGCTTAGTTATTTACAATAAATAATAACAAATGTGATATTACTTAATTAGTGAATTTCATAGAACTACATAACTACTATAATAATATATGAGAAATTACATGATTTTTAAAAAAATGATATGCTAAAGCAGAAATAACATTACAAGACATTAAAAAAAAACTATAAGTAAAGTCTATGCAACTATCAAAAATGACAGCTGCATAGACAATATCTAGTTTAAAGGATAAAGAAAATTATCTTAATCCTTATAGTCAGATAATTTTTATTGTAGAAACTTGAGAAACATGATCCACAGAGAATAATTTATAATGATACATTTATTAAATATAGTGAAATCATGATTAAAATAAAAGTGCCATGACTAACAATTTCATTTATAACACTGATCATTATGGTGAAATTCCCGCCACTAAACTGTTCCCAGATGGTTCATTGTGGATTGTATCAAATATCAACACAGGTTTCAACAGAAACCCAATAAAGGAATGAAATCAGAAGAAGCAGAATTTCTGGATCTTTTTTGCCTCGTTCCTTTTTTGAAGATTATTGCATCATGTCACCACCAATTCATACATTTTAGTATTTTTAAGACAAAACGTTAAAAGTATTTATCATGAATAATCAAAGGAATTGAGAAGAGTGGGTCACAATTTATACGACCAGGACTTCAATTAGGATTGTAACTGCATTTCCTAATATTGGAATATCTACTATGACAATACTTTTTTGGTTCCATAATTGCTAGATATTTCTATAGGAAATATTTTTTGCCACTAAGGATGATAAAAATCACCTGCATATAGCAGAACATTTAAACAACTTAAAAAAATATTAAGCAGAAGAACTCAGTGAAGAAATACTGTGAACAAAAGCCGACCTTTGAGAACAAATCAGAATATAATTATAAATTAAATGACAATATTTGTTCAAATTGTAAAAAATTTTCCCTTTGAAATATTTTTTTTCAGTAGCATAAACTTTTATAAAAAAAAACAATTCTAGAATTGAAGCTTTGTTTAAAATATCAGTTTCGTATGGTGCATATTGCATAGTTCAAAAAGACAATTTTCTGTTTCCTTGTTTAGGTGAAATTGCATGAAATGTTTAGAATATCTACAATGTTAATATTAGATGAAAAATTAATAATTTCATAAAATAAAGCAAAGTGCATGTGTGTATTTTAATCATGCAATCTATTCTCCATCTAAAATCATATCTTGAAATATAATTTCTTGTGAAGTACTAAAAATATATCAGTTCAAAGATCAATTTAAAAAAGTCAAATTATTAATACTTTTATTTTTACTTTTCTCTTTATAGCCAAAATAAATTACCTGAACAGACTGCAATGTGGCACCACCTGGTGCCTGTATGACTGATTGCTGGTTGGGTCCTGGCTGTATAACAGACTGGACATGCACAGGCTGATTAGGAATGGCTACATGAACAATGGACACTCCTCCACCTGCCTGGGGAACTGCAATAGCCTGTGTATTCTGGAAAACAATTTTAAAATATGAGAAAACCCTTTTTTTTTTTTTTTGTTCAATGCCATATTCACCAATACAAAAGATATTAATTGAAGTATAGTTTAGTATTAAAAATATAATTTAATTATAAAAACATCCTTGAAATAAAATTTCCAAACAATAAAAAATTCCAGTTAAAAAGATTTAAAAAAAGAGAGAGAGAGAGAATACAGTTTTTGATTAATATTTGCATTAAAAAATAACTTTTTCTTCCCTCTCCCAAAATGGTAATTTGTAGGTTTGAAATGTCACAATACTGCAAACAAATTAATATGTGCCAGTTGAATGTTATTTTATAATTCTACATATAAATAACAGAATTAAGATAAGATTTGTTACATAACTATACACTGTTTAACAAACATGCATTTTAATAAAGAAAGTTAATTGCCAACAAACTACCAAAATTTCAAATTGTAGTTCTAGTGCCCTAAAATTAATCAACACTGACAAAACAAAAAAAAAAAAAAAAAAAAAAAGGTAGAAAATTATATTTTTTCCAAAAATATAAGATCAATATGAGAGCAAGAATAATCATGAATATAAATTGTAAAGAATACTAAAGAAATCCGATTTGAAAGAGGATTAATTGTAACATTAAATCAGATTTATACTCTTATAATAAAATATGTAAATCAAAAATTGGAAACATGATATTAAAGTATTGCATAAAGTGCTTTTTATGCATGAATTTATTTCTTTTTAATTTAATAAGAAAATATTAAATAGAAAATAATACTTCATGAAAATTTTAAACATATTTTATGATTTTTATGCACCTCCAAACCTTCTCTTTTGACAATAACAATCCATTGATCTCCAACATCAAAATTTAAAACAAACAAAAATTTATTACTTAATGAGTGAAAAAACACAAAAAGTTACCCCATCATATCCAAAAGAATGATATACTTGAACTAATATTTAACTAAAAATTAATGCATTTGAACTTCTGCTGATACTCATATTGATATATTCTTATGAACAGAAGTTTCTAAACATGAATTTTATTAAAACGAACTAAGAAATTAACTGAAAAGCAAGTTAGCAGTTTTATTTGAAAGTGGGAGTAGTACCATAATCACAGATCTTTGATTAACTTTCTCAATAAATACAGCAACAGAAATTTCATTATAAATGATTGAAATATTTTAAAAAGCATATATTTTAGTACAATTTTTTTTAAATAAATTATAATATATTTAGAATCCTACCATACAGTTTGGACAAAAAAAATATGAATTTATAAAAATAAATAGCTTTAAACATTCTTGTGTATAGCTATATTTTATAATTACACTTATAGGTACTGATACTAAAAGAATTGCAATGTATTTTATTGGAATACTTTTAAACAAAACAAAACTAATTTCAATTTGACAATCTTTCTAATATTATAGATTCAATTTTCAAAAGTGTATATTTTATTAATTCCAGATGCTGACTTACAGCCTTTTAAACAGTATTTTGATAAAGAGAATTTAAAAATAGCTTGTTACAAAAGAAAAATTAGCAACCCTTGCAGTAAATTTTTTAATAACTTAGGAAAATAACTTTTTCATTTGGGAAAGAATACAAAATTAATAGTATTTGAGATTTTTAATAACTGAGCCTGCAAACAAAATTTTCACATCAACAGTGTTATGGCCAAGATTATCTTTTATGCTGAATTTATAAGCTATTTTTGCTAAATACAAAATTTTAAAACAATATCAAGTTAAGGAAGTAAAATGCACATATTTTAATTCAAAAGTAAAAATAAAACATACTTCATTAGCAAAACATTCACTGAAGACTTCTTAAATATATTCATCAAAACAATACCAAATATAATTAGTTTCCAATGATATCAGATTTTGAAATATGTATAAACAATGTCATAATTTAAATAAATAAATCAGAAATCACCTCACCCTTCCCTGTCATTTTACTGCAAGAAAATAAAGCTAGCAAAAGCAGTACAGTTTGGGGAGAATATTCATAAATCATACAGCAATATTCCCTGATCATTTTACTCTTCAATAAATTAAAAAAAGAAATTCCTTATGTATTCATAAATAATTTTTTAAAAAAAGTATTTCAAGTGTTTAAAAGAAACCTTGAAAAAAAAAAATATGTTAAAAATAACTTTGGCATATGGTATATACTTTTTTTTTTTTTGCATTTAAAAAGTAATTTAAAATCACACAATTTATTCATAGCATGCCTTGTATAAAAATTTTATCAGCTAGGTTCCAACTATTATCATTTTATTTAACTTTTTATTGGAATAAATATCCATATTATATTTAAGGGAAAAAATTTATATAAAAAAATAGCATGAAAATCATAGATATGAAGCTAAACATTTCACAGCACAGAAAGAGAGCTTAACAAAAACATTGACAGTGGGAAATAGAAAGGATAACAGAAAAAAGCATTTAACATTAAATTTTGCAAGAAATTTTTATAATTAATCAACTAAGAATTTTTCAATTATATAGCATGCATCTGTAGGAACTACAAAATACTGAATAACTTTCATGCTTTTCAGATTGTAAGTTGAGTGTTGAATAAAACAATGGATTGTGATAGAAGCATGTAGAAAGATTGCACAGAGCAAGAAAAGCAAAGAGAGGGTACCCACATGCTTCACCTGGGCAGGGGAGGCAAGGACCACAGTCCCATTGGCTCGGACCTGTGCTCCTGTAGAGCGGGCTCCACCATCATTCTGTGCGCTGGATGACTGTTCCCCTCCTGCCTGTGATGTCTCGACGTTCTGGTCGGCCACCAGCGTCTCCATAGCATGCTGTGGAGAGAAAGAGGGGAAGAAGAGCTTCAAAGCATGGTTCAAGCATCAGGCAGGACATACACAAGAGCTCCGTCAGAAGCATGGTTTCTTAAGACGTATGTCAATATGGGTTAATTTCTATTAAACAGTTATTGATCCTTGATTATCAAACTAGAGAATGAGTTGGTCAAATAGATACTTCTACTGCATTTAGCAAAATATCATTAAACGAGCAATTAAATAATTATAATAGATGCTGGATTATCATTTTTTAAAAGATGTTTGAAAAATACTTTGTATTATATTGCTTCCAATTTTTCAATCTACCATTCTATCAGAAACAGGCAAAAGTTGAAAGATCTATTTGAGGGTTAAATCAGCCACTTGGTACACAAAACAAATTATCAAGATAAAAATTCATAACAAGAACTTCCAAAAAGATGAATTACATATAAAAAAATATTTAACCTTTTTTCAAAGTGCATATGTACAAGCAAGTAACAATACTAAAACACAAGCAATGAATAGTAATAAATCCAGGAAGTAGACAAATATTAATAGCATGCCTTCAGTAATAAAAACTTTTGGAAAAAAAAGCATTCTTAGTTATTTACAATTATTACAGTATTTAAACAAAATTTAAAGGCTATAAATATATCATTTCTAAAAAGCTCTTTTTCCAATTATTTTTATGTTGAATGAAAAATCAAAGAAAGAAGATCATTCTGGTTTTATTATGAATTATGTCTGTTATATCACTAAAAGTTCAGTATGAAAACATCTCTGATAAACAGGCAGAAGTAATGGAAGACAGATTTTGCATGTTATTTTCTGATAAGTTACAGAAATAAAGGAATTAAAAAGGAAAATTCTACATAATATTATAAACCCATAATTTATAATAAGTCTACCATACTTTATTTCTCTACTGCTTATCAAAAATATATTTCATGCATAAAATTTTATGTTATCCTAAATGATACACAAATGACACAGAGAGAATAAATAGTCCCAGGATACAATACATTTTTTAGTTTCTAATCACATTTGTCTGAAAAAAATTAAAGGAAAACTCAGTTTAATTATTTCATCTTATGCTAGAAGTACTGAATGTGGAAAAGGCAGAAACTTTTACTACTATTTTAAATAAATAGTTTTTATATGTCTTGTTATAATAGAATTAGCAATATTAAATCATTAAAAGGAAGAAAATTAAATAATTTAAAGAAAAGAGAGATTGCTGAGAAAGGACAAGGATTTTTGTTACAGATTTGTTAATAATATGCTATAAGATTAAAATATCCATAGAAAACTAATGCCTTTATTGATAGTGAATTTTAAAAAGCTAGTAAATTTAATCACTGCTATGTTCAATATTTAAAGAAACATAGCTAAACTGCATTTTCTGCATTATAATGAAATATTTTATATCTTCTTCCTTGATTACTCAGAGGAAGAAAAACCCTTTTTTTAAGCACTAAATTTCGTGTAAAGTGATCTATAAATTTTACCCATAAATTCAATCAATTTTATTTTTAATTTTCCTCATTTTTAATTGGAACTATGAATTCATTAATACCCTGTTTTCAGTCATTTTAATATAAATTTAAAAATTCTATCGCACTACACACCTTGGCATTCAACTTTCCCCTCCCTGTGAGCTAAAATTTTGGAATGTTCCCAGGAAGACAGTAAATGTTTTGCTCTCCCGCAATTTACAGTTTACACATTTGTTCTTCAGTAGTAGCTATGCAAGTCGCCAAGTTCAAGTGTATGCGCAGCTTCCGAATATGAAGGGGGGAGGCAGGTGTAGTCTGTGGGCGGCTATCCCCTAAGCAAAAACATGAGTCACGAGAAAATTTCATGCAGTAAAAACTGAATATATGCGCATGCCCACAAGTCGGCTCGAATTCCCAAGGTCCAGAATTGAACTAAGCCTAACGTGGCAGGCAAAAAAAAATATCAAAAGAAAAATCTGGGAAATAGCTTGTGAAAAGACATGCGCAATGCATCAGTTTTTACTTTGAAACAGGACGCTGACGTCATCGTCTCCGTCACTCCATTTTGGTGGATGACATCATCAACTGCGTCACTGGGCAGGGGAGTTGGTAGTCGTACTTAACTTGTTACTTACAAAATATTCAGAGAATAATGCTCAGAACTTGACTTTTAAAATAACTGTCATGCTATTTAATACACAGATATTTTTGTGGCCCTTTTCTTATTTATTTTTTCCTTTTAAAGCTATTGATTCGTTGGATTATTTTTCCTTTCCTCCCTGTATAATCACACTATTCAATTGTTCCAAAATCTGAATATGATGTATATTTAGATAGAAAGTACGAATTCGGTGATTTCAGCGGATTTTAAATCATTAAATTTACTGTCAAGAATAAAAGAAATATATTTTTTAATGTTTTGTTATTATTAGAAAACAAGAGCTACAACTAAATAGAAATATAATGAATTGCGATACATTTTTAAAAGTAAGTAGCCAGAAGAATAAAGAGTGAAAACATTTCCATTTAAGTTAAATTTGATTAAAATTCGCAAATTTTATATGCAGAAAAAGAACAATAGCATTAAGAAGAACTGATGTTTATTTATTAAGATGAAAGATTCCATAAATAGGAAATAAATAAATTATTCTATCCCTCTAAAATATGCCAAAGAAAAAAATGCATTTGTGCCGAAAATATTTTCGGCAATTTTTAAAATTTATTTGATAAATACATTTATTGCAAAGTTAAATATTTCCCCTTTGAAAAGTAGACTCTGATGATAAAAAAAAATAATAACTAATTAAATTTTCAACATGAAAAAAAAAAATATTACCTTTGCTATCATTATTCACGCTTTCATTAACTAATGCAACCCGAAACAATGCTTAGTACAGAGGGAAAAGGGAATAGACGTTTCCTGAAAAATAGCAATACATTTTTAAGCAAGAATTTATTTATTTATTTTTATTGAAGGTGTTCACGAGTAAAAAGTTTCTTATTTCAATTTTTTGCATTCATAATTTGCAGTAATAATAATCGAATTGCTCTTAATTCAGATATGAGCAATTCGATTATTATTATTACATGATTGTTATTGAAGACTGTAGTTGATTTTTGTTCGTCGCATAAATGAGACAGCTATTTAATTATTTATATTTTTTTACAATCTTAAATTGTAATTAATTACAAATAAAATCATATACTATGTAAATTTAATCTTTTAAAAAATTGCATTACTTTTCCGGTTAAAATTTATGACTAAAAATGATGAGTTAATAGTTTTTAAATTTATGATGGGCAAAAAAGAGAGAAAAAATCGTCACAAAATAAGTCAAGAACAATAAATAACTTAATATCGAATAGTCATGAAAATAGCAATTCTGTTTTAAAAAAAAAAGTATGAGAACAAACAATGTTTTCGAAGCATACGTGTAAAAGACCAAAGCTTTTCGTTTTATAATTACAGTTTATCAAAGTCCTCGCACGAATATTCATTGCAAAACACGATTTCTTTTTGTTTTGTGGGCCTCGATATCAAGTTTATAATTACCATTCTTCAAGAAACTGTAATCTATCACGAATAAAAACAATACAGGAACCCGTCCTAATTAAAACATACGCTTAAAATTTTAAAAATGAACTTGCTCATATTAAAAATTAACATTATTTTATTTAACATTAATAACAGCTTCATTTTTTTTTTTTTTTTTTTGCATATATGAATGTAATAAATCTTTTTATCCGTACCTATTAAATTATAATTGCTGAAACTTTCACTTTCCTAGTTTATTATTTATCTCAATACACTTCACCAGTCAACCAAAATACCAACTTAGTCTTTCTTTCCGAGTATTCCTTATTTCAAAATTATATCCAAGAATTCATTTAGCAACTTATTCTGGCGCCTTTTCTATAACTTGATGTTTACCGATGATTTGAAAGCTTAGCGTGTCATATTTCCGAAATGATCATGATATAAGAAATCATATATAATATCTTTAAAAAAATCACACTGTTTAAATCTTCACCGAAAAAAATTGTGCTTCGGAGATGCTATTACTTACTTTAACAAAAATACCTAAACTACTAAATTACAGGTATCAGAAAATATTTGGCCACTTATAGGGTTAATAGAGAAAAACATTTTAACTATTTCTCTACTAATCCAGCCCAACCCGGCCGTGAAATTTCTACACAATAACTCAATTTTGGGCCGCTATCTGTTTTAAAAAGACGTGCAGAATGTATTGCAAGTTATCGCTAAGGATTCCCTCGCTTTAAATCTAGAATTCCTCATTTGAAATAGAAATCGGCTCATTAGTAAAGAACTTGCACGGGCAGGTTGGGCCGGGAGAGTAATGAAAGGGTTAAACCCAATTTAATAGAATTAAATTAGGGAAACAGCATCTTACTATTTCATATATTGGCTACAGTGACGTACTTGCGCATTGCATTCCCCCCCCCATATGAGCGATACTTGAAAGATAAAATTAGAAACAATTCAAGGCAGTTTCTGGTTTATGAATTGAAAATCTAAATCGACAACGAGCACAATGTTGAAATAATTATATATAATTTCAGTGCTTTAATTAACTAATCAAATGATTGTTGGCGCACTGTTTGACAAAATAAGAAAAATAAATGTTACGTTTATATATATATTTATATATATAAAAAAAACATAACAGTAAATAATTATCTTTTGTATTTCAAAATGAGTAAATATTTGTTTAATGGAAATTCGAAGTTGATTAAGGTGTATTTCTCAAAAGTTTTTTATAACGTTAAAAAACGATGGCATGTATTATTTTGATCGATGGAAAACAGACACAATATTAATATTCGAATCACATTTGTGTGTATTAAGCATCTGATTTTTTTTTCTCTAATTTTCTTGAATCATATGAATTGCATCTAATAAATATTATATATAATAAAAACTTTTTATATGCAATCCTATGATACAGCTATCTAGGGATTCGCTAGACATCTTTCTAGATTTCTAAACCTATTTGACATCCCCCCCTCAAAACTAAAGAAAAGCCATATATATCCACATGTATTATATATAAATATATATTAAATGAATTGTATGCCCTAAAAAAACCAAGTACCAAACACACAACAGGGAATTTCATAATCATTTTTCTCCCATCTAGCTCAGTGATGTATATTTTTGCTCTGTTATATTACTCTCCAAATATTTGTTTAGAGATACTACAATATCTCTCATTTAAGACACATGAATGCATTACACCGACAAATGTTTATTCTAAACTCGCAAAATTTAAAACATAACAGATTAAATGAATGATTTATTATTGCTATTTCTATTTCAGTAAGAGTCTTCCTCTTTCAGCCAAGTCATTATACATTAAAACGCTTATACGTCGTTCAAGGGAATGACGTAAAATGACGTATAAATGAAACAGCATAATTGAAATCAAAACAAACGATTTTAAAATGCAAATTAAAACAATTAATAGCAATACAGTTTTTTTTTAAAGAATAGATGCAGTAATATATTGCTACATAGTAACGAATAATGATTAAATATCAAAAGTAAATATTTATAATAAAAGAGGGGGAAAAATCATAGTTTGAGAACTAATAAATTTCTTATATAATATATATATGATCTAAAGGCATAAAAAATATGATTTAAAGACATACAGAAAAACGTTTAATTAAAAAAAATATTTTTAATCACCGTCTGATATGTTGATGTAAGTATAAAATTATAAACCGAATTAAACTGACTGTGTTTTTTTACTAATATTTTAACATACGAAATAAATTGAAAGTCAACGGAGTCTGTTCTCCTTAAAGGAAGGTCGAATAAATGCTTGACAACCCTCATTTATTATAGTTTAAATCAGCATCAAACAATACGTATTCCACTAATCCTGAGTCCACAGTCATGATACCGGTATCAAAAGATTCCCTCATAATAGGAACGGAGGCAGCATATTTGTAAATTTTTGAAAGGGGCAAAATGATATACGTGTAAGTTCCGAGTCCTTTGTGTCGTATGAATGAAATACTTTGTAAGTACAATGGTTACGAACGAATCAGAATAAAGGCGATACAATGCATAAATGAGAAACAGGGATATTTTACCGTAGCTATAATATTCATATACAGAAAGTATTTCAAATTTCGCCATTTCTGCATAGAGGAATTGAATCAGTATTGTTTCGAGTTTAACATACAGGAAATGTCCAAGGATCATACTTTTGTCAAAGGATTCTAAAACCTTCCGCGCTTTTGCGCATGCGTCAGGATGGGTTTAATTCGGCAAAATAGGGGTGAGAGGAAAGATGTTTATATTTAACAATAAAGTAAATTCCGGAAATGGCGCACGTCCTTCCGTGTGTCATCCCTTAGTGAGATGGAACCGTCGGAAAGTGGTCGTCTCAGAATACTGAAACGAAAGAAGTTTTTTAAAAATAAGTTTGCTGATTTCTTTTCTTTCTTTCTTTTTCTTTTCATTTCTTTTTTTCTTCTTTTTTTGAAAACTGCATTTTTCATAGCTTTCGTTTCTCGCCGTTGGAAGAAATTAAGTAAAAGTTTCCAAACATTTTTTTCCTATATTTTTCACTCCTTTTTAAAACTATCGTTATAAATAAAAGAATCAAATTTTATTGCACCTAACATTAATTCTATTCATAACAAGCACAACTGTACCTACAATATTTTGGCAATGTTGTTCTTTACTCAATTAAACCTGTATTTTTCATTTACTTAAGCACTTTAGAAAATGATGCTAATACTAAAACTTTGTAAAATCCAAAGTCTTAAAATTTCGCACCGATATTAAATTCATTTATTTGATTTTTTTCCCCCTTCTAAAAGCAATAAAGTGAAAATGGAAACTGCACTAAGTGGAAAGAAATTAATTTATCATCCATTTCGAAAGCCCAGAAAGAAAAAGGTAAAAACAACACCGATCAAAATTAAAAGATGAAATTGGATTGAGTAACAAAGTGAAGTGTGAAATTTAATCTAAAACACAGGAATGAAAATAAAAAGAGCATTGCCAAGCGCGACAAATTACGCCTAAGTGTTTTCAACGAATTGGAGTAATATTCGGGTTATAGATACCTTATACGGTAGTAACAAATGAAAGCTCTTAGTAACAATGGCGTAATGGCAAGAGAAATACTATAAGCACCTATGACGAGGGATGTTGCGGAAAAAAACACTTTTTAAAGCTAAATATAAAAGGGACATGTATTGAGGATGAGAAGTTTCCTGTATGGCGGTTGGTTGTCGTACCCTTGTGCGTACACAAAAAACATACTTCCTTAGGGAAGGTTTGTACCGTGGCCAGTGATGGCCTTTAGGACTCAACCACGTAGCTGTTGCGGCGGTCGGGTCATTCAAGTTTTTCCCGTGTGTCTTCCGCCGGGTTGGAATGGTCGGATCAGTTTGTGGTTACACTATTAAAGATAATCTTACTATAGAAGTATAAAGTGCAGTCATAATATTTGTCGAAAACTGGTTAATGTATTGCACATTTATTTAGAATTCAAGAATATCCACTTAACATAAACAATACAACTTTCCACATTTAGATCGTAGCTAAACGAGATAAATATATTTTGAAGTAAAATAATTTGTCTCTCATGTCAAGTTACCGAATAAAATATCTGTCTTCCATTTTGATCACCTATGAAGTTCAATGATTAAGTTATTTTCTTTAGCGCATGTATTAGTAATTACAGATTTGATCTTAAAATGATATGAGAGTAAAATCATTTAAAATCAGAAGTTTTTATAGATTTGCTCTGCAAGAGAAGGGGGGGAAAAATCTGTATCTTTGATTTCAATTAAAACGTGTTTCTATCCATCGCAAAGTTTTTTTTTTTTTTTTTTTTTTTTTAAATCTTTTGGCATCGCATTAGGTTTATTGGGATTGTATTTACAGGTGGATAGTGATAATTCCTAATTTTCAAACCTGCTTGCCATCATAAATTTGACCACAAGTATTAAATTTTTCGTTTATATTTTTACTATTTACAATTTTCTAAAAAGAGAGACATTTTTCTTTAATCATCTACAAGATAATTATGCAGAAAATCATGCACAAGATAAATATTATCAATACATTTGTATATATATTTATTTATTGGAATGAATCAAGAATGAGATTGACAGAACCTAGTTTAAAGCAAAATTGATGAAAATGTTCTTCATGGCACGGATCCCAGAATGAATCCGACAGCGTGAAAGGTTAAAAGGGAAATTTATTTGCGTACACTCGTTTTCCTAAGGAAGGGAGATAACAGGACATTCTTTGTTTTTCTTTAAAAAAAGCTTGTTTTAAAATTGCATATTTTTAGATTAACCTTTAAATGAAGTTTTCAAATGAGAAGAATTCCATTTCATTCGAAAACATTTCTACGATTAAAAAGAAACATTGCTTAAACACAAAATATTTCCAACAATAAAGTATTAGCATCTGTGTGATTTAAATTCTAAGAAAAGTGTAAATTAAAGAAACTTGAGGAACACATTTACATTATGAAAATCTTCTTCCAGAATTGTCTTACTAAAACAATGCTGAATTTAAATAAATATATTTGAGAAAGTATATTTAGAATATACTATAATGATAAAAACTTGAGAAGAATTTTGAAGATTTAATTAAGAAGTTTGAAAATGGAATGCAATGCAATTCTGCAATACATCCCTCCCCTTTTTTTTGTGTGTGTGTGTGTGGGGGGGGTAGTTAGATTCGAGATTAAAGGATAAATGTACTAATTATGAAAATTCAACAATGGCCATAACATGCACAATATAAAGTTTGTTATCTTTTTTTGAAAGTGGGAAAAGATTAGAAAACAGTAAAATAAAATCACAAGTTTTAATGAAACTTTGTTGGAGTGGTAAACGGTGAAATGTCAGCGGATGATGACATAAAGCAGAGAGATAAGAATGACAAACAGAAAAATTGATAAAAAGCTTTATCACCCGTAGCACAGTTCTGTCTCATTTTCAAAAACGTGTTTCGTTTCGATAACATCTGTGGAAGACTAGAAGTGCCTTCCAAAATTAACCAGTCATGTGAGAAAAACGTATTTTTTTAAAATTCACTAACTAACGTCATCATGAATTGTATTAGTAAACTATTTTTCTTGTAAGTTGAGAGTCAAAAATAGCTAGAAAAGCACTAATTGGGATAAGAAGTTCAATTAGCAGGATTATGCAATTCTTTCATTAAATGAAATAAAAAAAAATAATAGATATTTTTGAAAAAGAACAGTATGATGCATGAGCATGAGCAATAGCATTCAAATATACCGAGTAGTCAAAATCAACTTTTGCCTTTAGATTTTCAAAAGAGCTATATCTGACCAAATTTAAGATTTGTTAGATTAATATGCTATTTTAAAGATGCATAAAAGCTATCGTGAGACAAGGGTTGAGTAGAAGAAACAGAGGCAAGTTCGGTATAACGTCATTCGATTCAACAGATCATAACATTTCACATACCGTCGGTCAGGGGATATTATATGTTATTTCAGAAGAACAACTCTACTGCCATTAAAGCCCCGTTCCGACGACCTGTTGCCTTTACGGATATGGTCGTAAATCTGTCAATTGACCCATTTTAGGCCCACCCCTGTTTGTGGACGTCGGTCGGGAGCTTCCCGTAAATTGTTGATAAAATGAACTACCATCGAAGAACCCCAGAAAACCACAAGAGAGGGGAAAGAGGGCAAAATGTGCCTGTCTGAAGATGCGCACGGGCCGTCGGAATGGGACTTATTACACACATCAGTTTGGTGTCAGAAGAATGACACAGGCTTGAAACAAAAACGAAATAAACTTCATAAATAATTAATTGCACCAAACATAAGCATCGAAAATTATTATTATTATAAATTATCGAGAATTATTAATTGAATAAAATAAATTTATGTAAAAAATGCCTGAAATATTAAAAATATATATTAGAATTATTGCACAAAAGAAAATTAATCGATCTTACGAGTAATAAAACTGAAATATGCATTTTTTGGGGAAAAGTGCATGCCTGAAACAGTTTTGAGAACGGGCCATAAAATGGACATTTTTTTTTAACCAGATTGCTAATTTTCCACCCTTACTTACTGGCTTTAATAGAAGTTACACTATTACAGCAATATAACTTATAATGGATTACAACTCTTAGATATTTCTTTTGCGGTTGTTACAAACTATTTAATTGATTATTTTCTATATGAATAAAATTTATACACTGAAAAATAGAAAGTTTTCGCTTAGCTCATACATTTAAAAACTGCAATGGAACTATACGGACATTATACTACTTTTTAAGGAGAAATACCACGAGAAAGATAAAATAATAATAATGCCGATCTCTGCTCTGGGAATGATATTTCACTATGCCGATGTAGTATATACATGATGCATTTTCAATAAATTTCTAATCCGCAATCGTCTAATCTCAAGTTATAAAATCTAGAGTATTCATAAAATAATAAACGCATAAGTATTCATAATATAACAGAAAATTGTGTTGTAAATATCAAATTATAAGGAAAAAAAAATACGCAAATTGCAGTGATTAAAAATCTAATAACCGAAATTTATAAATAATTGTTTTTCGAGAATAATGAGAATATATATTTCAGTGAAACCTTAGAAGTGATATAGAAATCATTCCGAAACAGTCATAACATATTCATAAATGCTTGCGCAACTAAGTTAGCAATCCCCTTCATTAAAGCGAATATATATCCTTTTTCTACCCAGTTCAATCTAAAATTAGCGCAAAAACTGTTCGAAAACAAAAGTTTTACTTTGTTTTCAGAAAGAAAATTGAATGAGTTTCTACAATATATAAACGAAACGGAAGAAACCTCATAACTCTTATAGAAATTTTGAAGTAAATCTTAAATACTAATTAATAAAATATGTTTTTTATATATTGGATTTGAAATATGTTTTTTTTTTTTTTTATAAACGTAGCTTATCAAAAGAATTTTTTTAATCAAACTAGAATGCAATTTCAGTTCCCCTCCCTCAATCCTTTTACGAAGATTTGTTTGACTGCAGTTGAAACAAAAGATCGCAAAATTTAGAAATTAAACTTGTCTAAAATAACAAAATATAGCGGCTTTTTTTCTTAATGCCTTCTTAAAGCTAGTGTTACTTTAAAAATTAATAAAGTAACATCGAAGTCCATTAATTAATTAAAAACTTTATACTTATTACTTTTTTTATTGATATATGGTAAAAAAAAATAAAAAAGTAGCTTTGGTAACTTTAAAATCTCACGACATAATCCCTAAAAATTCTTCTATTAATTCCCTTAAGGACAAATTGAGGGAAGAAAGAGTTTAAAGCGAATACAAAATGGCTTTAACGATGGAATAGTATAAAAAAAAATTAAAAAAAAAAAACAATAAATCAAAATATTTCCTGTGAATTTTTTTTAATGGTTTTAGGCTAAATTTCTTTTGTTTAATTCTAAGTTTTTCTAAAACTGAGAACAGCTTCTTTACACTTTGTAAAACGAAAAGCATTTTATTCCTTACTTGCTGAATACGAATCAATCGGGAAACAGGATTACATCAGTAACAACCATGGGATTAGAAATAAACCAGTAAGGTCTATTCAATTATAATTATGTAAAGCTGTTTTTCCTCTTATTATTTAAATAAAAATATCATTAGTTTTGTAGGGCGAATACAAAACAATTATAATTGGCAGAAAACCATTTCATGGGCTTTTTATATGGCTGCTCATACTACTAATGAAAAATGTGCATGAGCAATAGCGTATAGAAGGAAGGGAGAGGGAGAGGAGCAAGGGACAATAATAAATTAGGCGACACCTTAAGGGGAGCAGGGAGGCCACTATAGAGACTACCCTTATTGGATTTATAATACATTTTAAAAACCAATTCTGATAAACGCACGGTAAAATAAGCACACACCTTGGGCGTTATTTACATTAGATAAACCACTGATAATGACAGAGAAAAAAATCATTCTATGCTTCGGACGCCATTTATAATAGTTGCACAACAAATGGGCAGAAAAGCATTTATATTTTGTTTCCAAGTATTTCAAAAATCAACAAATGATGTAATTAAAGTAGAATAAAATGAATAATTATATATATATATATATCCTCTAATCATCTATTGCATAGAGATTTTAAAAGCAAAGATATTCATGACACATTTAAAAAAAAAAATCTGAGACAATAATAAATTATAATATTTCAAGTCCTTTCTGCTTTTTTACGAAGGTCGTGGTCGGTGCAACATCTGTCGTGTATTAAGCTTTGGAATTATTTTTGTTTCCCCCGAAATCATAAAAATGCATGATATGAAATCTTGCAGGTAAATCTCCAAAATTGCGATTGCATAAATGATTACGATATAAATTTTTATTTCCAAATGCATAATATAATATGGTAGTCTATATAATGTATGCAGCTAATATATTTTAAGGATACTTCAGCCATGATTTAGTCAAAATCAGGGGGACGTTACACCGAGATTGACGTAGATGGATGGTATTTACATGGAGACGATCCAATGAGATATGATCTGAGATACTCCTCGGATTTCATTTGAAGATAATAGAATTCTTTGATCAGTTATTATTTATGAACGAAGTAGTATAAATTATATAATACGTTCTTCGTTTTTAATATTTTCCATGTGTTTTCGAGAAACTAATATGGCACATGAAATGTACAGTATTTTTAGTGTCCTATCAAAATCGTAAAAATTCGAGCACCTGAAGACTCAAGAAAATACATACGTAATAGAATAAAGGTGGAGGAAAAAATTAACGGAATTTGATGCACAAAAATGCATGAATGTAGAATTGGAAGTAGTCTGGATAATTTAACAGTTTAACATGCATTTCACAGAATGTCTCGGCATGAATTTTACACGAGTGATCGGTAAAGTCTTCCAATTTCATATGTATGTATGTAATGTTATTTCTTAATTTATATCCTGATTATTTTTCTAATTTTTATCTTAACTTGGCCATATTACTTTATTCTAAAATTTTCCCTTAATTCCTGATCTAAATAACCTTTTTCCAAAATTTCATTATTTCAAACACGCGCTCTAAAAACTGCTGAGTCTGTAATTCTCACGCTACACGTGATGGGATAAAAAAAAATAGACACGTGTTGAAAAAATCCTTAAAAGAATCTCCTAGTAAAAGAACTTCTCATACTTTCGCTCTTATGTTCTGATGAGAATCGTCATCATCAATACATACAAAAACGGAACACATCTCATAGAAAAATTAATTTAATTCTCAATTTGTCTTCTTATTGGGTACTCATGTGCAAAACTATGTTATATGTACACATATATGCTAGATAAACGTTTTTGTTTTTTTTTCTTACTATAGAGCATTGAAAGAATTTGCAGTTCTTTAAAAATAGCCATAACTCCGTTTATTGATTTAATTAAGATGAAATTCGGAACCAGGAACTAGACCCTCGCCTTTTAGTGTACCTACAAGAATGACGAGAACCAATCAACATACCAGAAGCTTCTCATCTTCAATTACGGGATGCCTCCCCCACCAACCCTCGTGGGACATCTCAATGTTCAAGGCAATCCAGTAATGTATTAGCAACACGGGTTTGAATGTAAATAACAGTTAAGGGCAGTTAAAAAAATCTTTAATCTGCTGTGCGACAAAAAATACTCCAACAGTAATACTTCCCTTAATGAGCAGAAAATTCATGTACAAAAATTTTGTAACTTCTTTCACTTTAAATAAAAAGGTATGTCCATACTTGGTTGAAAGACAAATAAGTATGAAAGTGTAAAACAGCTACTTTATATTTTCTAAGGTATTTCTAACAGAATTTCATACATTATTGATAACAATATTCACGTGAGAACTAAGGCGAGTAAATTTTCAGAATTTTCAACTTGGGGTGATCTAGGCACAGAACGCAGAACAAGACGAGACAGTTGAATGAATTCACGTATAGAATTAAATTATACAAAAAAGGGGATTGGATATAGAATTACCATTATTTATTAAATTAGATTAAAATAAAAATTAAACTGAACTTTTTATCTGGCCGTAAAAAATATTTTGGACATTTTATTCAAAACAAGCACAAAGAGTCTAAAAGCTGGTCTGATCACTTTATGAGTATAGAAGTCTCAACTAATCATTAACTATAAAGATTGATATTTTAAACCATTTAAAGCCTTTTAAAACTAAATACTATACTTGGACTCTCTTAATATCAGTTTTGACGACCATGATTAATTGAAACCTAATTATTAAAAAATTGAATTATTATGGTCAATTAAGAAAATTGTTCGGCTTATTGCCTTTTCTGATTTTATGTCATCCTCATTTAAAACTCACCTAGCAAGGAATGATTGTACATCAGGTTTCCAACGATTGGGAAAGCGCCACTTACGAATTCAACACATAACGCAAAATCGACCTTGGAAGAGTTGAAACGAAAATAGCGGTCAAGTACAAAGGACGAGGAAAAGAAAGTCCGCACGAAATCGCATCGTTTCGAATCGATGGCGAATTTGCAGGAAGTCAGCATGAGACTACTCAATCTCCCAGATCGGATGCATTAAAATAGAGTGTTTAACATAAGAACTGCATGTCAGAAAATAAATCACTTGCCTTGGAACACTGAATTTCCATTTATTGAAGCTATCCTGACAATATAATCCTGAAAAATGATTGTTCTACAGTTGATTCCTACCATTTGAGCGCAAATCGAAGTGATCAAAAGCGAAACTTCTCTGTCGATGAATTTATTAAAAACGCGCATTTAGAAGATAGATAATCCGGACACTTTTATTTAATGGCAGAACGATGTCACTGGGCTCGACTCCATTATAAATGTTTATGTACACAATGGATATAATAGGTGCAAGGCTATTAACATGGTTTTAATATCAATCGCAATTTAGTGCTTAAAAATCGTTAGTTGATACAAGTTAGGTATAAAAGGCTTAACTGTATCGAAAAGAAATCAAAATTCTCGGCAAACCAACTGGTCGACGAAATGGTTAGTAAAAAAAGTATGCCCGACAGTTATTTTAAAATAATATTTTGCTGAAAAAGCTATTGAAACTAAGTTACGTATAAAAGATTCAAATTAGCCACTCATTCCGGTCAGATTGAAATTTTACCAGTCATTGATTTCGGCGAATTAGCTGGTCATCAAAGGCGATTAGTAAACAATAAAAAGCAACAAAAGACCATAAATCTCCATTCATTAAGTTACAACTGAAATAGTTCTGACAAATTAAACGCATTTGCTATTGAAAAATCAGTCCTGTGCCTTTTGGTTACTTGGTAATAATAAATTATAAATGAATAAAACGAATCGATTAAGAAACTGAATCGAATAACATTTTCACGAAACTGGGACACTAACCTCTGACGAAACACTTACAGAAAAGCAAAGGCTTTAAAGCAGACTAACAAAGTAAAGAACTGCTGTATCATATTAAATCATAGTTTAATGGGAGGGGAAAAACAACATGAAAATAATTTTAAGTCAGACACAGGTGGCCGCAACACATGAAAAAAAAGTAAAGAAAAAATGTTCTTCCATTACTAGCAATGATACAAACACTTCTTCGAGCAAGTGCTAGTAAATATGTTGCGAAATAGAGCAACAGGTGTCCATTTAGTTATGAAATTTGAGACTTCTATAAAATTTTTCAGGCGATTTTATTTCACGGTTTTTCAGATCTAGAGATAAGTTAGAATTACATAGCTTGCTACGCTTGATGTTTCAATTTTCAACCTCGAAGATATAAAAAAATACTGCTTACTACATTCACAAGTATGCTTTTCGAATTAGATTTTTCTTTTAAAGAAGAAGGAGGAAAAAAAAAAAAAAAACATCCGCAGACATAAGTGATGAAAATCCGCAAGAATTCCGAGGTTACTAATCCCCTAAACAAAACTGAACAAATTTACAAATAAAAAATTGTTTATAAAAAGTCAAACAAATTAATCGATTCAATTACATGTTAATGCAATGTTTATTTAACATTTTTAAGTTCACGGAAGCTCATTAAAATTAATCATCCCATTTATATTTTATTCGGCAAATGCTGGTTATCGTAGTTAATAACTTTTCATGGCTGAACGATGAAAATCTAGAAGAGAACATAATTCTTAATTCCACTGTCGATTATTTTTTTTAAATCCGTAATGCTAATTGCCATCGATAGATGCATCGAAGTCAAATAAATTTCATCATTATCATTAATGGAATTAAATCCAGCCTTAACATCAGTAGGCTTTAGATTTGGACAACTACTCCTCATAAAAAAACTTTAAATATCAAGCGTTATGAGAAATTACATTTGAGACAAAGCAATGCATCAATATTCAAGAAAAATTAAATTCGGAAAAGGAGTCAATGCCGATTTGACTAGTTAACTGTTTTTGACGATTATACTCATCATGGGAAAAGTATAACATTTTGCAGTTTGAATTACAATTTTAGTAAAAACTCAAACATATTCGAGATGTTTAAAATATTTTCGAAATCAAAGGAACAAATAAAAGATTATTATGCGTTGTACCATGCTTTGCTAAATACCATTCTCTAACAGCAAATTAAAATAATAAATTAATTTTTATTTCTTTTCGTTCATATGCAAAAAATGTATGTTAGTTTAAGTAAATAAATAAATGGGATTATTGAAATAAAAAAAATAGTCATTTCATTACAACATTATTTCATATAACACATACTCGTCACCCTAGATTTTTTCGACACAATTTAGATACGAATGTTCAAAAGGGGTCGAAACTGTTAAATGCAAGATTTATTTACGATTTTTAAATTCAAGGAATCACATCAAAATTTATTAGTCCGTTTATACTTTTATTCGGCGAATGCTGGTTATCATGGCTAAATGATGAAAATATCGAAGAGAACTTAATTTTTAATTCCATTATTGGCTATTTTCTTCTTAACCCTTTGACTACACATTTATTTGAAACGACTTTTACATTTCAAGCGCATTTAATTCTCAGAGCATGTGAGAGCAGTAGCTTTTAAGTAAGAATTTATTTATTTATTATTATTCGGAATATATACTGCTGCATAAAACTGAGATAAACTAATTAAAATTACAAAAAAAAAATCAAACAAATACGGAACGTTCTGATACGTGAAATGTACCCAAAGGGTTAATCCGCAATGTTATTTGCCATTGGCAAATACATCAAAGCCACATAAATTTCATCTGCGTATCATTAATGGAAATTGAATTAAGTCCAGCCTTAACATCAATAGACTTTATGTTTCGATAATTACTCCTCATAGAAAACTTAATAACAACGCATGGCGTGAAATTACATTTGAGACAAAACAGTGCCTCAATATTCAAGTAAAATTTAATTTGGAAAAGAGGTCAATGCCGTTTCGTATCTGGGAGTCAGGTTTCTATAATTATTCCATCAAATATAACTTTCCCAAATACATTATGGTAATGACTGAATTTTTCTGGAGAGATTTCTATACTTATTCCATCAAATACATTATGGTTGTTCACTGATTTTTTCTGGAGATGTTTATAGTCATTCCATCAAATATAACTCTCCCAAATGCATTATAGATGTTGATTGAATTTTTCTAGGGAGAGCTTTAACCGTGTTAGATCAAAATAAGGTTTTTAAAATAATAGACAAATGTAAATCATTTTTTTTAAAAAAAGTAAACACTTCATCCTTAAATATACTGAAAGTATTTTCACTCTGGAGTTATAACCATATGTCAGCGGGCCTTGAAGTTCGAGATTCTCTGTTCTAGAAACTAAAACATATAATTAAAGAGGTTTTTTTTTTTTTTTTTTCCCCTGTTAAAAAAAAGTTTGAATCCTCGTTAACTTAGAATTTATTTTTCGGCTGCCTTTGAAATAGTTTTCGAGAGAAGCAATGGGACGAAAATAGCGGCGTACAGGCAGAGGCAGAGATGATAAGGGGAGAAACCTGCTCTTCGAAGAATGTAGCCCAAGGTCTCGAGCGGCCGGGGCGGATCCATGGTCACTTACTGAAAGACACGTGTTGGACTGACCAAAAAATATACAGAAAAGTATCAAAAGTTGCATTATTTGCTAAGGATTTTAAAGTCAGCGTAAACTGAAGATTAGAACGGAGTAATTAAAAAATGGATAATTTCTTGCCAAGGCGAAAATATATTTAAAACATTGGTATAAAAGTGATTCTGAAGTAAATTACTCGCCAGGAGGGTTATTATTGAAATCGATATTTCAGAAGAAATAAAGGAAGGTAACGCAAAAGTTAAGCTTGATTCTGTAATTTACATAAAATGTTTTCTCACATTTAAAGGAATAGAGATTGTTTTACTAATAACTTATTTGAAACAATTTTAAAATAACATAAATGCATTTTTTGATAATAAAATTTTTGTTCATTTAGCCTTTTCTGATCAATATTATAGGAGTCGATTCATGTTCTTATGATGCACAGCAAATGCACCAGGCCAAATTATTTTCGGATTCCACTGCACATGTCGCAAGGGGGGGGGAAGTAAATTGTTAGGAAAAAAATGTAGTTGGACCGGAGGGGGCATATGTATGTGAAATCATACTAAAGAAAGAAAATTATTTACCAAACGATAATTAAAAAAAAGCTTCAAAAAACAAAATAAAAAAATTGGTATTTGGTGGATGCATAAGTTTGAGATAGATAAAGCATTTTGATAACGGTAGCTTTCAAATTTTCTACTTTATGTTTGTTTCTCTCTAGAGCTGTATTTCATACCATCATGCTACTAAATTTATAATAGTAAAAAATGTCAAATAATCATAAATATAAAAGAATAAAATACAATTATGTAAATGACGTCAAAAAATAGACATTGACAAAAATAATTTTCCTGTCTGTTCCATCACGTTTATTTTGTTATTATAATATCAATAAATATCGAGTTTCTGCCTAAATAATATTTTGTACAAATGTGAAGGCTACATAATCTAGAGTTATAATAAATCATAAAATATTCTTTTCCACTAAGTAAATAAAAAAATCGCAAAATTAATTAAATTATAAATATATTGATTAAATTTTTTAAAAAGTAGAACTTAATTAACATTTTATTACAATAGGGGCCTCATTCGCAAAGTCTAGCGCAGCAAAATATCTAAATCTGCAGCTGCATTCCAAATATTATAAACAAATTAGAAATATCAGTTAAGAAGCAACTTTTTAAGGTGTGGGTTTATTAATAAAAATATAATACGAAGGAAAAAGAAAAAGCTACAGGGAAATCCTCAAGACAAATAAACAATTTCGATTGTCTAAAAGATTTGCAAATCTTTCCATTATGTCTTGGGCCAGAATCCCAGCGAGAATTTGAATGGGATTTCAGGTTCACTTTCATCACGTTCGCTTGCGGTTTCATCACTCTCGACTGCCAGGCCAGTGGGTCAGCAGTACTAGAAACGGGTCTGAAACGCAGACGACACTCATTCAGCTCCCAGCGAAGATGGATTTATTGGGCAACTGAAAGAATTTTAACTTTCTTGTTTAGAGAAAGTTATCGTCGAAATATTCAATTATGAGATTAAATTGAATTTCGACGAGAGGAAAATTTATGGTTTTTTTTTTAATATATATATTTATCTTTTGGATGCCTGTGAAGAAAGTTTGCAAAACATATCGTTAATTTTTTTTGACAACACATTTTAAAATTTTTAAAAAGATAAATGTTTGATAGTCTCGATTTTATTTAACAAGCCGCGTTTGGTGAGAGTGATTCAGTTAGATCGCTGGGAGTATTAACTGTCTTTAATTGTCTACTAAATCCCTTATGAACAAGTGTGACATTCACGATCCCCCCCCCAAACGTTTTTTAATCATCAAATTTTGACAGACTTTAAGGCGATGTTAATTTAATAACCTACACTTGTACACTGTATTTGCATTATTCCCACTGCGGTGGGGGGGGGACACCATTCAAATGTAGATGAGAAGCTTCCGGTGTGGTGGTTGGTTCTCGTCACCCTGCTGGTTACAGAGAAAGGTCCGAAGATAGGACGTACTTTCCAAGAAAAAGGTTGCAATGTGACCGCTGATGGCTTTTAGGACTCAACCACAGTTCCCACCAGTTTTGCTGTCGCGGTGGTCCGGTCATTCAGTTTTTTCCCTGGACCTTAGGGGGCGTCTCGGAGTAGTCAATTAGTGATTATATTTGTATTATTGATCATGTAAATGAACTTTCCTAATGGAATCAAGATACATATGGCATAATAGTGCTACAGCAAGCGCAATTTCTGGGTTTGGTTTAGTTATATTAACGTCCCGTTTTAAAGCAACACTAGGGCTATTTTGGGACGGACCTCGTAATTTTGAACCACGGTCAGATGACGAGGACGACACCTGAGCTGGCACCCCCGTCTCCACACCAGCGGGAGGACGTTTGGTTATGACGGATTTAACGTGCAACAGACCCCCTTACACGGCGGTTCGTAGGTGGAATTGGGTCACGAATCTGAAACCTTCCGGTTCCGAAGCCGAGACCTTACCACCAGGCCACCGCGGCCGAATTTCAGGGTTATTTATTCTCTAAATGCACACCATCTATAATAACTTCAATTTCTAATTCCTCACAAACTATGCAGATCATAAATATAATATTTCATCAACTTTCAATATTTGAAGAAAATCATAAGATTAAATAATTGACGTAACAATAGAAAATGATTTAAATTCCAGAGCAGAAATATCAATAAATCGCTCCGAGGTGCACATTTTTTGCTGTCACGTACATACACTACTTTATTATTTGTGTAAATGAACACATTAACTGCCGTTAATGAGTTGCTCAAAGAAAGCACTTCTGAATGCGCCATACGGCAGCTAACGGTCGTAATAAAAAGTTCTAAATTTTTGTTTCCAGAAAGCAGGTTACTACGTTAAAGATAAATCTTCAAGAATTTCTGTTGATGGCCAGAACTATCGAGATTCTTAGTCTTAAAGAGGATATGCATTCGTCGGGTAATTCATTTTCAACAAGACAAAAAAAAAAAAAAAAAAGATATTTGAAAGAATTTGTAAATGAAGCAGAAATATGAGTGTACGGCATGCAAAATCTATTTTGATATTATACAGAAATCCATTAAAAGGAGGAGAAAATCATAGTAAGCAAGCTAAAAATGATGCGATAAATTGAATTCCTAGTACTAAACGGTTGTGAATCACCGTTTTGACTTATTCGGTTGATTTACAATTTAATATTCCATCAGTTTCCTCAAGCGCATTACAAACAATCTATGCCAAACGAAAGATCAGTCATTGTTTCCAAATCGGATATTTACAACTTTTCATAGTTTCGAAACAAAGACCAGTAAATAATTCATATTCCAAGATAACAACAACAATAAAAAATAACGCATGGCCATATCGCATTCAATTCGAATAGAACACTATGATCACGGGATATGAGGAGCCAGATGACTTTCCTAACTCTCGAAGTAATCTCGGAGGAGTCACTCTTGCAGAATTCTGTTAGGGAAGTTTCAGCTACCCGGAGGTGTTTCCCCATTTAATCCGTCTGCGATATGTCTCATCTGAATGGCCGATTTTCCGAAACTGATGATTACATGCTTATTTTTGACAGAAGAGAACATTTGTTACGATACTCTCAATCTTCTGCTGATCTTTAACATTTGAACTACTAAATAGTTTTCAAATGTCATGTTTAAAAATTTTGATATAATTTATGTATTGTTCTAGAACTTAATGACGACTTTTGATGAAATACAAGAACAATTACTTATTCCTATTCAATTTCCTCTCAGCCATTTTAACTTCCATAATCATTATGACCTATAACTATTTATGCCATGACCCGTAAAAATGACAGCATTAGCAATCTCAAAGTTTATGAATTATCTATGCAATGATGGACATCAGTACGTATTGACATTCATTTATACATTGCCTTCAGACATTTCCTGAAAAAAAATTTCCCTAAGAACATTGCTTTCAGACATTTCCTGAATTACATTTTTCATATGAAATTATACTGATCGACCCAAAGTGTTCGGCGGCCGTTATAATGGGATCTATTTTATTCCGATTATGATTCAGTTTAGAAAAAAAGCTCTAACTGGATATTTTTATAAATGCTGATATAAACGTATAAATAAATGTTTTTGTTGTGTTTTTTATTAATAATTAATGAATTATTATATTAAATGTTATTTTTGCTAAATTACATTCTTTTATTTACATAAACTAAGCCAAACGTTACAATGAAAGCCATGGTGATCAAAAACTCGTCAATTTGACGGGTGTGGTAAAACTAAGTATATATTTAATAACGGTAGTTCTAGTGTTAATAAGCATGGTTCATGATGGAGAACAATTATAATTTTTTCGGACAGAGCATGAATATTTCGCTTTAGAATCTATGAAAGACATTTGAAGTTCTACGTTTGGTAGAAGTTATGCTATTGAAAGTTCTACGTTTGGATTCATATGACTTATATAACAGGATTGAAAGTAACTAATAAAATAACATCAAAAGCAGTCGCAAAAGATATTTAATTCTATATTCTAATCAGTGATAATTGAAATTGGCAATATCTAGAAATTTAAGAATAATCACGTCACTGGTTAATGAAGCCTTATGGAAGTATGAATCTCTTATGTCCGTCGAGACTATGGAAAGAACTTCATGAAATATGTATATAAAAATTTTTTTTACCCCAAACTTTCTCTTATATTTAACAATTTTTGGAGTTTATAAAATTGTACACTTGTTATTTCCCATACTTTATTGGCGGAGATGGAAGATTAAGACGATATAAATCAATGAAACAATATATCATTTTTTACTGGAGGGTTGTGGTCAAACTGACCCCTAGTGTGCTAGTGTTTCTAATTCTTTTAATGGTATGACTATGATAATGAGCAGCACAAATACAGAGACTTTCTCGCAAGTCTTCCTACTTACAGACAAAATGATGATAGCTCAAATTCGTCATATATTCACGACATTTTGGAAAGAGATTATGATGAAGAACTGAAACAAAACAGATTCTGAATACTCAAGAAAATTTGATCGAGTCCTTTCCTTCTCATGAAAACAAAGTGGCAAATCCTCATATAAAATACTTCTTTTTATAATATAAATAAATTGCCTTGAAATTTATATTAACAATTCATTTTATTCTGAATGAAGAATGATAAAAGTATTTCTTAAATATATATATAAAAATGAAAAACAAATGTTATGAATTTCTAAATTTGTATATTTACGTTTCTTTTCTTTTTTTCAAAAACTTTCAGATGTAAACTATATATAAAATACAGATTGTCTTATTTTTCCATTATTTTTATATAGGATAAAACTTCCTTACATTAAAAATAATTTTTACATGAATGGATTGGGGGAAATGGGAATGAATACAGAAAAAATATGGAAAAGAGGGCCAATTTTTTTTCTTATTAATAATCACATTTGTATCATAAATAAGAACATATTTACAAGGGAAAACATTTATATACTTTGACAATACTTTATTTTCATATAAATAGCCAATAAGATACGGGGTAAGTGCCTGATAATTTGGGGTCAAAATGACCCCGTGCTTATGCTAATGTTCAAAAAATGGGTGCTTGTGCTGAAGGGTTAAAATGATTTCACAGAGAACACATATTACTAGTATTTAAATTAAAAATAAATATATCAAATTTATATGCAATAGGATACTTTAAAGGACTTTTAACTAGCAATAATATTCCCAAACTATAAACTTGAGCTATCCTTGAGTATATTTACGAACTCTTTCCAGTTAAGAACCTTCACCAAGATTTTTCCAAGCCCAATGGTGGGACAGAAGGTCAAGTAAGAGACCCATCATGGATGAAAGAAATGACACTACTAATTTTTCTTACTTTCATTTTTTTTCTTCTCTCTGCTGAAAATGAGATAGACGTTGAAAGTGGCTTATAAATAAATTGGTCATGTCAGTGGTAAAAATGAGCCAAAAAGAAACCACAGGAGAATCTTTGTTAGAAATCGGAGAATTTCAGGCGGAAATCCGTATCCGATTAGGAGACGGAAATTCACATCATCTCCGTCGATAAAATGTGTCGGCACAGAAAGATACAATTCTTCTCTCAATTTTTTTTCTCTTTTTTTTTTATCCATTCGAAAACATAATTCTTGTGTTTAAAGAGATTTCTTTCAAATTAACTTGATCTCTGATAACCAAATGCAATTCCCTTTACCCATTTCCCCCATTACCAGCTATCATTTTGGTATGGTTTAGTGAAAATTTCATCATTTCTTCCGTTCTCTAAATATTTTGGAAAAAATGTGATTATTACTATAACACAATCATTCAAAGTTCAACTACGAAATGATACCGGTTGACAAGATGGGGGAAAAAAAAAGAGTCAATTTGAATGCCAGTTAAGAGTTCCAAGACAAACTTCGATATATTTAAAAACCTACTACTTCTAATTGTGACAGTTACAGTCAGAAAGCAAACATTGAAAGTTATTTTTTACCGTGATATGTTGGAACAGTATTTTAAGTTCAAATAAAAAAATTATTGGGTTCTTAGGTGATCCGAGATTTTCTCAATCTTGTAAAAATTAACCGGAAATTCAGTGACGACATGGGCAGTGGTCATGGCATACAAATCATAAAAAATGGGACTCTGATGTATTTTTAACCACTGCGAAGTGGAAAAGTTACTGCATCCTGCCCTTAAGCAATGAACAAGAGACACTTTATCAGAATTTTTAAAGATTACAAAAGGATAAATGGTATCGAATATAATTAAAATTACCAACGATTTAATCAGAAAAAATTTAATTGATAGTAATCAAATTTAACACATACTTTTTTGAAATAAAATTAAAAATTGAACACTCATTTTGCAAAATTTCCTTTATGGAGAAATCGATAGCCCTCTTAGTTTCAACGTACACTAATAAATTTATTTAAAATTTACAATATATGCAGTCATCAGAATGTTATTTTATTGTCATGTATAGTGATAAAAATTCAAGAAAGAAAAGAGTGCATATATGACATCTCAAGAAAGGAA